>NW_024582600.1:429158-450379 GCF_018398535.1 Haplochromis burtoni
TTGTATATATTTGTTAATTAAATAAATAAAAACACATAGCTGCTAATCAGTTCCCATGTGGACAGTGAGAGTTCCTCTACTGGCCTGAAATGAGGTCAGTGATATCGTATTGTAGATTGATACAAAGGATGATATAATACAAAAATCGAAAGCAACAACCTGCAGCTGTCATAAAAAGGTCTGCATAGATCACACAGCATAAACACAAATACAACAAAAGGCTAAAAGCTCATAGTTTAAATAATTGTTTATAAAACACCTGTAATTTATTTTATGGTGGAGCGTAATTATAACTGAAATCAGTGAAAAACGAATCCTTTCATTTATAAAATGCCTCTCAAATCTGATTTGGATCATCCATCTCCATCTTACCCTGTTCTTAGCATCCTCCTCTTACCGACCCTCTGTATGTCACTACATCTGTGGAATAAGCTCCAGCGCCCACCCCACCTCCACCCCAATAAGAAAAAAAAACTGAATTGGATAAGCGGTTAAGAAAATAGATGAATGGATAAATGGTTTGCTGTATGAATAAGGCCTATTTTCTTCTCAAAATAAAGTGAATGCAGTGTCATTCGTAGCCACAGCAGGCCAGTGTTGGATCACAAAAATACTCTTTCTATTCAGTCTGAGCTTCCAATATAATATGTGTGAAAATAAAGTTGAGGAGAATAAAATCAGGAAAGACAGTGTCATATATGACATTGACCATTTTTTAAATATTGCATACGTGCATAACAAAGGGATTTTGTTTTTTTTTAATTGGCTTAAGGAAGTAAAATCAGCCTTAAGTCACTTATATGTTATAAATGCGTACTAATGGGCCAGTGAAAATTTTAAAAGTAATGATAAAGAGTGAAATGCAGCTCATTTAAGTGTTTAAACACTTAGAGTACGTGAGCCAGGGGAAAGCAGCACTATAGTTTAATTATCCTGGTTTATTCTTGATAAAACTCCAAGCTCTGGGCAGGCTAGTCAGTTGTCCATACCAGTTAGTTATTATGCATTGTTGGCTATAATATCTTTGTATTTTTCATTATTACATTTGTAAGTTCTGATTTCAATTCAGGTTAGTTTCATCTGATTTGTAGTGTTTTTTTTCTCCTGTCAGTTTTGTAATGTTTGGCTTTTGTAATGTTTGTATTTGTTTTCAGTAATTTTATGATGCTCAAATGGTCATACAAGCGTTACAATAAATATATTCACCAAAGCTTGTCTGTAGTGACAAATTTGACCTATTTTTCATGTCTCCTTGCTTTTGAAAGGGCGGCAAATAATTTTCGGTTTTTTTTCTTTATAACAAACTCCACAAGAACTATGAAAACACACATCTAAATATCTGTCTAATTTTGTACATGGGAGCATTGTTGCTGCAGAGTGTTTGTTTTCTGATCGTGTAACATGTTTTGCACTGATTGTTTGAATAGAAAAGGAGACAAAGGCAGGGAGCTGGTATGAACCAAATGCAGCTGTCCAGTTTCATCATCCTGCAGTCATGCGCACTTGCACACACACACACACACACACACACACACACACACACACACACACACACACACACACACACACACACACACAACACACACACACACACACACACACACACACAATACACAGACAAAAAGCCTTAAACACTCACAGCAGATTCACACCTTGTCAACACCACTGCTCACTTCATTGTTTCATGAAGATTACTCACATTGACGCATTTACATGAACAACACCTTCTCCATCTGGATGAGGACGTGCAGCTAAAGAAATATGACACCGGCTCTACTGCTTGCTGAGACTCGTATCTGTGTGTGTGGCTATATTCATATAGACTGTGATATTCTGACACTGACCCAATTAAGACAAATGTCAGCCATGAAAACAACATTTTATGATTACCAAAGGATGGAGTCAAAGGAATTTTTTTTTACATTAGAGCTTATCTGACAAAAATGACTGATGGGAAATTATTACACATTCTGTGTCCTTTATTAAAGGACATCCAGTAACTTTGCAGCTGCACTAAACAACTTCTCATTCTTGCAACTCTAAGGTGGAAAAATGTTAATATGTCAATGAAAGGCACACGTTGCACTGATGTCAAGCCTTCCAAAAAAGAAAGATGAAATAGGAAAACATGCCATTGTTTACTTTTTTATTGGCAAAGAGCTCATTACATGTGATTTTGCTCAGGCTCGCTAAATCTAAAGCATTACAGTACACTTTGTTTTTGTGTATTTGGAGTGTAGTTGAATTTAGCTCAGATAATGCCACAACAACTGTGTTTAGCGGTTAGAAAAGTGTGCTTGTGTCTGAAAGAACTCCAATTTAAGACTAAAGATGTACTCACAATCACCCATAACGTTTCCAAGCTTGTTTGAGCTCCAAGTCCAGTTTGTTGTCTGGTGTGATCCCTGTGTTCTTTGCCCAGTTCCAGTTAAGAGAACCACACTACTTAAAGAGGTGGCCCTGTGTACCGTATGCTTGTAGTGATACCAAATGACTCATCAGTTGTGCAATTAACATTTATAAAAGGACAACATGTCAGTGTTTCCCTATTTAAGCCACCAAAAACCATCAAATCATGAACTCTGTTGTGCTCTGCTGAAAGAGTGTAATAGCAAGCACAAGAGAGAGAAGTTGAGATCCTGAGCCAAACGGAAGCTCTTAGCTTTCTCAAGGTGCAGGGCATGCGCAGCCAGTGGGGAGTAGAGAAGGTGTACAGTCTTGCTTATACAAGGTAGCCAATGCCCTTGAAGTCCTGCTTCAAAGCTTTGACATCAACATTTTGGCAGTTGGTGTAAAGGCAAAGTGTCTGAGAATCTCAGGGCACTTGCATGATTTTTTGGTAGCATGATGTCAATCACAAAGTAGTCCCAGCCTTTACATAATTTACATAACTAACTTCAATATGTGTTCAATAACACCTGAAACCAACAACTGGGACTTTAAACACATCAGGAAAATTTAAGTGACTTGCAGGCACATTTTTCTATAGACTTCTTTATAACTGTATTTCTTTTTGCAACAAAAAGCCATACTGGCTGTTAGAAAGATTGCAGCTTTAAGGCACTTCCATGTTGGCATCACATTTCAGGCCCAACGACTAAAGTTTATGTAAGTCTGGACTCCACCAGTGGAGTTGCCCAGTGATGAACAGCTGATTTTTATTTTAGAACTTCCTGCGACCTGCGACCTCCGTGTTTGTTGATTACTGCCAAATTTACTTCACATCCTGATATCCTGGATGACGTTACATACCAGCTCATCTTTGCTCTAATTTAGAGCCAAGCCTTATGGTGGAAGGTTTGAGTCCAGACAAATGACATAATAAACATGGTGCTTAAAACATGGTGGTTTCAAACTACAGCATCCGATCAACAGGCTGCTCTCAATCTAAAAATAAGCACCAGCCAGGGCGATGTACACCAACATTTGTCCCTTGACTGGTGTTATTGTTTTGGTCATTCTGTCACAGTCTGTCGTCGTGCGTCATCTTCTTTTGGAAACCTCCAAATGTGACTGTGGCCTGGCCAAACATGAAGTCACTGTTTCACCATCTAAACATAAATGATTTCAGTTATATTTCTGCTGTATTTCAAGTTTCAAGTGATTATATAATCCTAAACAAATGAATCTCCCTGGAATATTGGGCATATGGCTTGGTAAAATCTCTTTAGGTGTTTTTCAGAGTGATCAAAGCAGTTTAGAAGTTATTTTTGTAAGTGAATTTACAACAATTAGAATAAAAGGAGTGATGTTATTTACTGCTGTTGGCATCTTTTGCGATATTTTTCTGACTTTGAGGAAAATTAATTAAAAGGACTTTTGTTTTCCATCTTGGGGAACAGCTCAGTCAACACGGCACCGACTTTTAAACAAAAATATTAATACTTTGCCAACTGGGAGAGGATTCCCTATATAATGTTTAGTTCATCTATTAATTGATTCCTCCCTTTATGAGTTCTTCTGTACTAACCTTGAGCCAAATGCTGAGTGGCCTAAAAGAGTAATTAGTCATTTATTACTGATTACTATAGCAATAGTTACTCTTTTGAACAGGAGCCATTGTATTATTCAGCAGCCATTTCATTATTTGAAGCTTCTGGCCTGTACGTGTCAAAGTGATTTGTCATTTAAAAACTCTGTATTATTATTTGCATCTTTATTCTTTTAGCCACTACAGAAGAAATCTGCCCATTTTATGTTTATTTGATCTTTGATACTTTCAGAGGACTTGTAGAGCAAAACTGAACGAGTGCACCAGCTATTGGCTGGTCACTATGTTCCGGTGCTTTATTAAATAATGTCTGTCCTTTAAAAAAAAGACATTTATATTCCATGCAAGTATCTAAAAATACACTGTGTCAAGAAAAGGAAAGACCAAGAGATGAAAGTCGAAAAATGGAAGGAAGGAAGGGTATAGTAGAAGAATAATGAAATACTAAATATGAGTGATGAAAGTGCCTACCTGTTAGGTCAGCCTGACCCTAGAATAGCCCTGCAGTCATTAAAATGTCATTCAGAGCTTCACATTACAGCTGTGACTGACAGGCTGATTTATATAAACTTAATTATGGATGAAGACAAAGCCAATGGAGGAGACTGAAACACATGAATTTACTCGTGCACATGTATGCACTGGTGAAAAGAAATGCAAACACAGGCACACACGCATGCACACACATTCAGCTTTGTCAGAGCAGTTTATCTTTTCTGTAGCTATTTCTAAGGGATCTATTTTAAACACAGGCTGAGAAGGAGCTGAGGACGGCAGGGTCTGCTGAGGACATTAACATCTAGTCTTCATTATTCATTCCATAATAGAAAAAAACCCAGCAATGAATAACACTGCCTCTTGATGAGGGGCATCCTATCAGCAGCAGCAAATCATGCAGAAACAGTGTGAAAAGTAATTCAGGATGCTGTACATTTCCATGAATTTTTATTTAAACTAAATATACTGCATAACTCATAAAGGAGGTTACTGCTTCCACGCTTTTGTGAAACGAGCCACATTAGAACATGGCTTACGGTAAATCCTGTGAACACTGTTGATATGTTCTTTATAAAAATGGCCAAAATACAATAAAATCAGGGTAAAGGTACAGCTGTGGTTCAGTTTAAGTTTCTTGGATTCTGGATTGATTGTTTTAGTCAACAAATTTTGATGTTAAATGTAGATAATTTTAGATTTATTATAAAATGGACTTCTGCGTATGAATGCTGCAATCATTCTCATTTAGCATTTACATATAGACAAGATAGGCAAAGGCTATAAATGTATCCAAAAGCATTAGAAATTTTGCAGAAACACTCTTAATTACTTGATCGGAAAAACAAACCAACTAGCTTGTGTTGCTTTCAAATAAGAAGTGTCAGGACTTCTGGCATTTGTTTATTCCAAGAAGTTAAATTTAAATCTCAATTAGACTTTTCACCTGGATAAAAAAAAAGGATAATAAATAAATAATAAATGTGTGGCAAAGCAGAAGACACTGAAGACAGTGCCCTTTCAGCACATCAGACACTTTACAAGTGCTAAAAGGAAATCTGAAAAACCGGAAATTTGATATTTTATTATATCTAAAAATTTGATCCAACCTAAAATGTGAAACTGAAACAGCTTGTTTCATATTTATCCTTTAGAAAAATTAATCATATCTTTAAAAAATACCCCCAACCCCACAGTCTTTAGTAGTCTTTATGACGGCATTCATCAAATTTCAACAAAATTTGCATAACTGGTGACATTGTGGTGACTTTTAATAATTTTGGGGAGTAACATTGGCAGCAGAGATGCTGACAGGTTAACCAGCACAGCACAAGCTGTTCCTTACTTGTGCATAGCCAGTGGATAAAGGCCAGGCTAGGGCTGGGCTATATCATACCGTTCACGGTAACGGGCAACGATAGGAAAATGAAATATTGCAATAGAATATGGGTAAAACGCGCATGCGCAGTGCCTATGTTTACATACGCACATGGCGGCGACGCAGAATGAGAAGGCCGAAAGTGGATCGTTGAATGAAACAGATGAACCAGAATTTGTTTGTAAAAATGCTGCAATTTGAGTGGTGTGGAACTGGTTTAGCTTTCGTCCATCAGATACACAACAAAGCACTATTTTTGGTAGAGCGTGCTAGCGGGCCTTTGTTATTACCGTGTTTTTTGGAAAATACGGCACACTTAAAATCAATCCTTTGATTTTTCTGAAAATCGACAGTGCCCCTTATAATCCCGTGTGCTTTATGTATAAATTCTGGTTGTGTTTACTGACCTCGAAATGATTTTATGTCGTACACGGTGCTCGGAAATCTTTCAAATGTTTTAGTACGACTTTGCTAAGCTACGAACCCACACAGCTTGATGGATTGTCGGAGCATTACGGCTATCGTAGGCAGGAACCTCGCGGAGTGATACGTACTGTGCTTCAACATAATATTACCGTATTGTGTGTGTATAACCTCTTTTTAAGTTTTGTGGATATTATACATGGTTATGCTGAGGACATGTCGGTCAATTAGCACTGGAAATGCCTTTTGGTTAAACTGTCAGCAAGGAATTTGTATTTGCACTGTTACATTTTTATATAACTTTAATGCACATAAAAAACAGCTGCTTGTTTAAGTGAAAATACATTGATGGGTTTTTTTGCACTAATAAAGTTGTGGAGTTGTAAAGAATTTTGTCTAGTGTCAATTATATTGTCAGTTATATCGTTATCGCAAATTTTCAAATGTATATCGTGATAAATATTTTTGGTCATATCGCCCTGCTCTGGGCCAGGCTACAGAAAAATGTCTGTCATGCAGAATGAAACAAGAAAAACACTGAATGAAAATGTGAGACATTGTATTAATATGTGGGATAGGAAATTAAAATGCAGTCCAGTCACATATTAACCTGGAAAGCACGATTAAAAAACCCCTCTATATTGACTTTGCATCTTCTTCTCAGACCAACTTTTTAGCAGAGGACACTGAGACCTCTCCGGAGTACTTCTTACATTGCACAGTGCTAACACAGAGTTCTTATCTTTATTACTTATTTAAGTCCTTGACATGACACAGTGATTTAACTAACACAGATTGTGTGCTTCTTCCACACAGGGGAGAGCTGTTTCACAGGCTCCAAATATAAAAGAAAAAAGAAATCCACCTGTGCATTTTTTAAATGTTTGTGCTACCTGTTGTTGTACCAACATTATTTGCTGATTTACAGTCAATCGTATTTTCTGCGCATGCAAATGTTAAACTTCACAACATGTATAAAGATATAATTATTACTTCTGCCACAGATACTGGGATGGAGAAAAAGTTAGACTCTTTTTCTCTAATTGATCTTTCTGAGTTAACTTCAATAATTACTTCCTCCAAACCATCAACGTGTCTTTTAGACCCCATTCCTACAAAACTGCTCAAAGAAGTCCTGCCATTAATTAATTCTTCGATCTTAAATATGATCAACCTATCTCTAATGATCGGCTATGTACCACAGGCCTTCAAGCTGGCTGTAGTTAAACCTTTACTCAAAAAGCCATCTCTAGACCCAGCAGTCTTAGCTAATTATAGGCCAATCTCCAACCTTCCTTTCATATCAAAAATCCTTGAAAGAGTAGTTGTCAAACAGCTAACAGATCATCTGCAGAGGAATGGTTTATTTGAAGAGTTTCAGTCAGGTTTCAGAGCTCATCACAGCACAGAAACAGCTTTAGTGAAGGTTACAAATGATCTTCTTATGGCCTCTGACAGTGGACTCATCTCTGTGCTTGTCCTGCTAGACCTTAGTGCAGCATTCGATACTGTCGACCATAATATCCTATTAGAGCGATTAGAACATGCTGTAGGTATTACAGGTACTGCGCTGCAGTGGTTTGTATCATATCTATCTAATAGACTCCAATTTGTTCATGTAAATGGAGAGTCCTCTTCACACACTGAGGTTAATTATGGAGTTCCACAGGGTTCAGTGCTAGGACCAATTCTGTTTACATTATACATGCTTCCCTTAGGCAGTATCATTAGAAGACATAGCATACATTTTCACTGCTATGCTGATGACACCCAGCTCTATCTGTCCATGAAGCCAGATAACACACACCAATTAGTTAAACTGCAGGAATGTCTTAAAGACATAAAGACCTGGATGGCCGCTAACTTTCTGCTTCTTAATTCAGATAAAACTGAGGTTATTGTACTCGGCCCTGAAAATCTTAGAAATATGGTATCTAACCAGATTCTTACTCTGGATGGCATTACCTTGGCCTCCAGTAACGCTGTGAGGAACCTTGGAGTCATTTTTGACCAGGACATGTCCTTCAATGCACATATTAAACAAATATGTAAGACTGCTTCTTCCATTTGCGCAACATCTCTAAAATTAGAAATATCCTGTCTCAGAGTGACGCTGAAAAACTAGTTCATGCATTTATTACTTCCAGGCTGGACTACTGTAATTCATTATTATCAGGATGTCCAAAAAACTCACTGAAAAGCCTTCAGCTAATCCAAAATGCTGCAGCAAGAGTCCTGACAGGGACTAGAAAGAGAGAGCATATTTCTCCTGTTTTGGATCTCTGCATTGAATCATATCTGTTATTAACCTCTGTCTCTCTTCCACAGCATGTCTTTATCCTGTCTTCCTTCTCTCACCCCAACCGGTCGCAGCAGATGGCCCCGCCCCTCCCTGAGCCTGGTTCTGCCGGAGGTTTCTTCCTGTTAAAAGGGAGTTTTTCCTTCCCACTGTCGCCAAAGTGCTTGCTCATAGGGGGTCATATGATTGTTGGGTTTTTCTCTGTATCTATGAAGCGCCTTGAGGCGACTTATGTTGTGATTTGGCGCTATATAAATAAAATTGAATTGAATTGAATTGAATCCTGCGATCAGATCTTGAACCTGACTGTAATCCAGTTACTTTCCAGGTACCTCTCCAGGCAAGATGCATAAAAGTAACATCTGTCTAAGTAAAATATAGTAAGTAAGTAAGATGTATATGTAAATATAGCCCAGATGTAGTCATGTTTGTTGTGAATGCTTTCCTTTTTTTCTTGTTGGTTTCAGGTTTTCTTGTACAGTTTCCTGCACTAGAATACATTCTAGTTTCTTTGGTGAAACTCTACGTGTCCAGTTGCTTTCCATGACACTAACTCATTATGGAGAAGGGAATTACAGCAATCTGGGCTGCGACCCACTGCCGGCTATTTGGAGCAGCGTGAATTAGAACAGGCAGAAACGATAGCTATCTAGCATGAGGGAAGGCTGCTCTCATCTCCTATATGCTACTAAGGACGAATAAAAGGAAATCAAAGTAAAGCTGAGAAGATGGGAAAGGAAAATGGTGCATGTGTCAGAGAAAGGCTATGTCAGGCAGCTTATATTAAAGGCCTTTCGCCAGAGGGATATTATTTACATTTGAGAGAAAAACGAAAAATTGCTCTATCTCTATCTATCTCTATCTATCTCTACCTTGAGATCACCTTTTGTAAGTATTTCTGCATGTACTGATGTGATAAAATATTAGCATAAAAACAAATAAAGGAACCTTTCTTTCTGTTTAAGGTTAGAGGTTTTCTTTCTGTTTAAGGTTAGAGGTTTTCATTATTTTATTTTATTTTATTTTATTTTTTTAATTTATTTATTTATTTATTTATTTTTTGTGTCCCGTTTGGATCTTTAGCCATCAGAATTGTTGTCTTAAGGCCAAGAAAGGTTTTCATTATTAACATGTAAGTTTTTTTAAGTGGTAGAAGACCGGACACACACACATATATATGTGTGTGTGTGGTCTACTGTGAGAGAGAAAGTGATCTGGATCTACAGCAAAGTTTAATGGTTTCTTTCTTTGCCCATCCTTTACTCCTTCTGGGAATGAAAACAAATCATTAGTTTTCACTTCTACAAATGTTGATATATATATATATGTATATGTATATGTGTGTGTGTATATATTTATATTTAAATTTGGGTCTACACAAGTCACTTTCCATCACGTTATAGCAGTAAGTTAATTATGTTTGTTAGTAAGTCACACGCTCCTCCTCCTCCTCCAACAATGTCAACACCAAGCACTAAGAGGAGTGCACCAAAACACCACAAATAAGTAAGTCAGAGGGTGGAAATTATTTTATTCCACCGGACACACACACAAAGACACACACACACATATAGAAAGCTCCAGGAGGGTCAGAAACAATGAGGAGATTGTCCGTAATAACAAATGGTTCATTAATTCATAAATCAGAGTGTCAGCCTTGGTGGACCAACTCCTCACAGCAGAGAGCAGGAGCTGTGTGTTATTAGCCAGGAGGATGGCACAATGAAAACTAATGGGCACAAGCGCTATGTCTCCTTGGAGCACTGACTCTGCTAACACATTCATTCATCACCGAGCTTCAACCAGACAAACAATGGAGAAATAATAGAGAAAAACCTTATTTATAAATCATTTACATCTTTAGATACATAGATATTTATCTTTGTATATTTCCTGAACAGCATATGTTAATTTCTCTGTAGCTTATTGAATCAAATAATTTGGACGAGCTGCCCATTAATACCAATTATTTAATAGTAGAAATCACATATTTCTTTTAATAACAGGGACCTTACTGATACAAAAAATAAAGTAGAGCTCTGACCCTTAATCAGTTATAATCAGTTGTATTGGCTTGATTATGGGTCTCCTCAGGCACTCCCAAAGCGTAACATTTTACGCTAGGTGACAAATCGTCACCATATTACGCTTTCGGCTACCCACCACGTTCCTAAATGACGACCTCGGAAAAAAGAGGAAATATGAGAACCGTCTGGACTGAATCTACACATGTTCGCTCTTTTTCTTCAAATCGCTTAGAAACACGCTATTTAACATCATTAAAGTCCTGGTTACGGTCAGGAATAAGGTTATGGTCAGGGCTAGGGATAAGGTTAGGTTTAGGGCTGGAATACAGGGCTGGAACGCCTTTTACCGCGGGATCGAGCGTCATTGCACTGGATGATAACCCGGCATAACCCGCCGCGTACCATAAGAATGCCGAAGGTCTCCTTTCGCGTTCCTCAGGAACGCCGCGGGACGTGACAAAACGTCGACATGTTACGCCTTGGGAGTGAGAACGGGCTGCCTCAGGGTTGTGTGTACAGACTGTTCTTGATTAACATCTCCGTCACCCTTCAGATTTTAATCTTTAGTGCATTAATCTGAGTAAACTCAAGTAATTTTCAGCAATGCTGCTCCGCTTTAACCTCAGCAGTGGTGTATTTAGACAAAATAACTAAAAACCTTTTATTCCTCAAGAAAAGTAACAAATAAAAACAAATTACAAATCACTGGTACACTGAGATGTAGGGACAATCTCTACTTCTACTATAGTGAAGTTATTGTGTTTGGCCAAGGGTTTTTGTGTGGGATGATTTACACATAAAGTCAAGACACACATAGAGTCAACTTCTCAAAATCCACCGGATGATCATGATTCCCATGATGCCTCCGGAAATAGAAGATAAACTTTTTCAACCTTCTCTTTAGAGGAGAGGGCTTGAAAAAAGCGAGTGAAATGGAAGGACTTAACTGTTAGTTCTGAAGTTATGTAACTGTAATTAGATTTCAGCAGTTGCATTGTTTCATTAGTTACTAAGGGTAAATATCAATATTAATGCATGAAAACAGTTTCCAGTGCAACTGTGCTCACGTGCATAACACAAAGTGAGAAAGTAGGGCTGGATCATTTCACCTTGAACCATCCCTTAGTCATATTGCTATAGTCTCCAACTGCTGTGGACCTTCCCATGATGCACTGAGTAATTTTCCTCCACTCTTTCCTCCTTTCACTAAACTTTGCAGAAGTGCTTGCTCACTGAAAATCATCTGATAGTTTTCCTACTCTCGCTGTCTTTGTGAGGTCTTTACCTTACAATATACAGCACCTTGAGACGACTGTTGTTGTTGTGAACTGATGATATATAAGCAATATGGAATTGCACAGTGTTTGTTTGTATTTGATTTTCATCTGACAGCATCGATATATCAAATTACTCATGACAGCAGCAATATCTATGAAGTCATCTGTGTATAAACTGACACATCATTTATCTCACAGCCTGTTAGCTAGTGCACACTTTTTTTTGCAAACAAACAACGCAGACAAACACTGATCCAGAGTACGCATTCATCAATTTCTTTCACAGGTCCCTAATTACAACTGAGACGGTGACTGCTAAGCACCAAAGAAGCTGCACATGACTGTGCTAGATGCACGTGATGAATATATTAAAAACACGTTTGACAGCAGCAGCAATAGTTTTTTGTGCACTGGAGTCTGGTGAGAGACAGTGAGAGGATCATTTATAATGCAGCTTGTTATTTGGCATGCATGTAATCTTCATATATCATGTATAATGGAAGTTAGTGTAGACATCCTCCTTTATGTATTTGCCCTTTGCCTGTCCTGCCAAAGAAAATTCTCATTACATTTTAAGCAGAACAGACCTGTGTAAAGAAGAAGAGCTGGCACTCTCTCTTTTATGCTTTTTACTCATTTCTGTCTATTGAAAATTTGCTAAGAATGTGCAACGATAGGGGCTATTAAATAGGTGTAGCAACACTGAAATATTATTCAAGCTTTTTGGACAATTACAACTGAGTGCTGTTATCCAAAAACCTTTCATTTTTATGCCTTGAGTAAAGAGAATTGAGCTGAGGATGGCATTATCTGCTCCATCACAATATTAGCTCAATCATCTAATGGGTTTGGATACAAATGCACTTCTGCACTTTGAGGAAGTCTGCTAAACTGTAATGAATAGAGCAGTGAATTTACACCATGCAGCAATACATGTTATTGAATATTTTCCACATTTAAAGACTCCCTTAATTGATTGATTATTGCAAAGGAGGGATTAAACAAGAAAGAGGAGCTCAAATAATATTTTTTTCTTTATTAATCTTCATAATACAAATGCATACTCACTGTATTGTTATCACAGAGGTGACAGAAAGAGCGTTTGAGTGATGACAAAAGAGGAAATCGAAGAGAAAATGGATGACTCTACTGTTGTAAACTTGCAAAAGCAGCACAATTTTCATTAAGTGTGTTCATAGATTCACAGTTTCCACAGTGTGAATAATAATGAGTTCACGTCCAACACCACTAAAAGGTTTCCTCTCATCTAAAATATCTGAAGTTTCACCAGAGAAATTAACACAAATGACTATGGTGACTTTTTGACCTTCCCTCCTCTTTAGCCTCCTGACCCAGAAGTCATTTTGAAGTTTCTTTTCCAAGGCTTCAATGGCTTTTGGAGTTTTCAAAAGTATCTTTCCTTATGTGGATTTGTAGACAATGCTTTTCTACCTTCTCTGTAATTTTGCAGAATAAATAATTATAATAATAACCAGACTTCCCTTTTTTGCCTCCAGAACTCATTCTTCAAGGTGTAGATTTAAAAACTCAGATTTTTATTTTCATTCATACTGAGATGATAGCATGTTGCTGCAGATTTGCTGACTCCACATCCATAATGCAAACCTCCCATTCCACCACATCCCAAAGATGTTCTATTGGATTGAGATCTGATGACTGTGAGGGTCATTTAAGTACAGTGAATTAATTGTCATGTTCAAGAAACGAGTCTGAGATGATTTTGAGCTTTGTGACAGGGTGCATTATACTGCTGGAAGAAGCAATCAGCAAATGGGCACACTCTGACCAAAGTGGTTGGGCATGGTCAGGAACAATACTCAGATGTCTTTAAATGATGCTCAGCTGGCACTAGAGGACCCAAAGTGTGCCAGGAAAATGTTCCCTTCACCATTTCACCACCAGCAGCTTGAACTGTTGATACAAGACAGGATGGTTTCATGCTTTCATTCTGATTCTACTGTCCAAATGTTGCAGCAGAAATGTAGATGCATCAGACCATGTAACATCCTTAGTCTTCTCTTATCCAGTTTTGGTGACCCTCTGTGAATTACAGACTCAGTTTCCTGTTCTTAGCTGAAAGGAGTAGCAGCCAGCGTGGTCTTCTGTTGCTGTACTCATGTGCAAGGTTTAGTGTGTTTAACAGGTCAAAGATGTTCTTCTCTACTTTGTTGTATAGTGTTACTTGAGTTTGGCTCCTAATTAGCTCAACGAGTCTGGCTGTTCTCTGACCTCTGGCATCAACATATACTTTTTCTTTTTTTCAGCCAACTCTATGCAAACCCTAGACATTGTTGTGCAGCGAAATCTTAGAAAATTAACAATTTCTGAAATACTCAGCCCATCCATCCACCCTGTTTAAAGTGGTTAAAGAGTTCTCAATTTGTCCTCATACAGTGGTTATGAAGAGGAGCATGGGATATACATTAGATTTGTTCCAGGCTGTACTGTTAGGGCATTTTAAAATCTGAAGTGGCTAACAAAGGAACTGAAGATATTACTCTTAATGTGTTGGTTTCTTTTTCAAAAGTTCTCAGTGAAAACTGACACATTTGACTTCAATTTTTAACCTTTTGCCTCCTCAGAGAGTTGCTTTGCCTCCCTCTTGACTCAAATAAATGTGAAGTAGCAGATAATTAAGTACATATTGGACTATTTACAAATGTTGTCTCTCAATAAATACACACCTTATAATCAGGCTTTCACTGATTCTGTTCTGAGATTTTTTTTTCTTAAAATTCTCTGTAAATATATCTGTGACATTTAACACTCCACAAATATGCATCCTACTTTTAAAAAATATTTATTGCCCGACTGATATCGGATCTTTGAGGCTGACGCTGATATTTACAATTGACAGTTTAAAATGTCAGGTAATGATAAATTGCCACTTACTGATACGTTTTGCTGTGCTTCGTGCACAGGAATGAGAAGAGAAATGGACAGAGGAGGAAAGAGGACAGAAATAAGTGGAATGAGTGCTAGAAATGTAGCGCTGTGCTACAACAGGGAAGTTTTATAGCTGCATCACAAATCAGCTACATCGCTGAAGTCCACTGGAGAGCAAGCTATGCAAAAATAATGGCCAGTGTATAAAGAGAAGAAAAAGCACTGATTGCTTAGTGTGGCACAAAAAATGAGTTATGCAGCAGTTTATTGTTGCATGTTGATAAGAAAAATGTTTAATAAGACTTTAATAAGTCTAAAAGAAGAAAATGATGGGGAGAGGAAAAATGGAAGGAAGAGAAAGAGAGGGTTGGGAACCTAAAACAAAATTGTTAATACACTATTCGAGTAGTTTAAATGTGACTGAAGAATTTAATGACAGTTGTATGAGTGGGTCACGCAAATCGCTGGTTATATTGTCTCTTCAATCATCAGTGGTGTGATTATATTAGAGATGACAATGGCGAGATGATAAACCACTTTAATCTGTTTTACTTAGCCTTTAGCAGGGAATGAGAACAAGCTGCAGGGTTTTAGATTTACATGCACACAGACACACACACACACACACGCACTTCAAAGAGGAGCTGTGCATAGGTGCGTTGGTGTATTGTCAAGGCAGAAGATTGAAGTTGACTGATCCTATTAGGTTTTACTGTTGATGTACACACGCTTCAACAGACATCTGAAAAAGCTGCATACACATGCACACAGAGACGCGCACATACAACTGAGCAGCACATTAACAAATTGTCTTGCACACACTCAGACACACACACACACACCATTCGCTATGTGACTCAGCTGTGTCATATTCACAGTTGAGAGGGAACAGAGCGAGGAGTGCAGAACTAAAGAACGCCTGTCAGGTTTATTTCTGTCTCCGGCTGGCTCTTGCCTGTGTTACCAACGGAGCTTCATGCTCTGATCTGCTGCTGCCCCACTTCCTGGTCCCCTTGTCTACTCTTGAGTACAATGGCAAAAATAAAAACATAAACAACCTTCAAGTGTTGCAGCATGCATATCGTCCTTCACAGGAACTCTGCACAAATTCAAAACCTGCAACAACAGTGAACACCAACTATTTGTCCTGCTTCGACTGAGAACTGGCGCTGCATATCATTATGGCTAATGATTATTTTAGGACTCCTTGCAAGATGGGAGAAGCACTTTGAACAAATAAACCAACTATCTGTGCTGCTTAGAATACTTTTATTACTTTTATGGATTAAGTCAGAAAGCTGGTTCGAACAAGTAAATTAAAACTTACGCACAAAAATATTAGGTTTACTAACGCACTGTTAGAAAATAATATAAAAACTGATTAACATGTTGATTTGTTTTGCCTTAACCCTTTCAAGACCAGCGTATTGTATTTGATACAGGTGTTTTGTGAGTTTTTGAGACTTCTACATCATCAGCGTGACTTTTTTTACCCTCAAAAAATGATATAAATTGCATGACACATGACTAAATAATAAAAAAGGCTTATGTAGCAAATGTGATACAAATTAAAACTCATATATATATGCAGATTAAAATGTGATGTATTTTAATATATTTATTTAAAGATTTCTGGCAGTTATTTCATGCTTGAGGTTTTAAAGGGTTAAAGAGACCTGGTTACATGTAAAAGTAGAATAGGAGGCAGTTCCCAGCTTGGATTTTGGAGGCTTAAAACATTCCTTATTGATAAACCATATAGTAAGTTTTAGAAAGTGGAGTATTTAGTGCTCAGTGTTAGAAGTACTTGGTTGTTCGAGGCAAAATAAAAATGAGTGGCTTCAGGGATTTTTTTGTTTGTTTTTTTGTTCGTTTGTTTTTTGTTGAGCTTCCAGTGAGCACTGTTGGGGCCATAATCTGGAAGTGGAAAGAATTCCATTTCACCAGATTACTTCACAGATTTCCGATGGAGAAATGAGAAGTATGATCAGAAGAGTTGTCCAAGAGCTAAGACCCACTTGCGGAGAGCTACAAAAAGACCTGGTAACAATTGACAATTGAACTACTATGACCTGTATGCACACTCACCATTGAAGACTCCATTGCTGAAGAGTTAAGTTATAGATCACCACCCCAATCATTTAAATAAGGGGCTTCAAAATAACTTCACAGTTAACCTCGTGGAGGCATTTCCAGGACGGCAGGTTATACAAGGTTATTATAACATCAAAACTAAACAGAACTAAAACTGTGTGTTTAAAACACATAGTTAAAATTAAAGTAGAATTTGACTCAAAAAAACAAAATAAAAATGTAATATTTTTTGTTTGTACAAATCGATGTTTGTTGCAAAGTGAAAAACGAACTAAAGACCAAATAAGACACAAATCCTCTAAATTATTATTATTATTTTTTTAGTTTTTTGCCATCTACTTCTGAAAATATTAAAGAGTCCAAAGGATAAATTGGAGAAACAAGTGACAGAAATCCTTGCCCTGTATGGAAATGAGCCTCCACAAACTAAAATTAACATCTTCATCCTCTAATCTGTTATCAAACTGTTCTCCCACTAGGAGCTCAGTCTGAGTGGAGTTTTTTTTCTCCTCCTCTTACCTCATGTTATGTATTTTTGTTGGTTTTTTCCTATCAGCCTACCTTTCTGACATGTCTCCCCAATGTGATGTTTGTGTAAAGTTGGTCAGAAGATTCCTTTGTAAGTGCGCATGCGCCATTAGCGTGCTGCCTGCTGTAACCCGAATTTCCTTCGGGATTAATAAAGTATTCTGATTCTGATTCTGAATTATCACCGTCTTCCCTACCTTAAGTGAGCCAATCAGCCACCAACCAATGTGCTTTTAATTTCAGTGCTCTTTTGTCAGTCTGTCTCTCATTCTTCCATCCTGCCTCCTCCCCCATTTCCACCTCACTCTGGTCACTCAGAGCCCATCCAATTCTCCATCTCCATCTTCATCACCACCGGGGATTCTTTTCTGCAACGATGAGTCATTGGAGACTAATTGCCAAATAGATCAATGAATTTTTGTATCACAATAAAGCGTGTTCAGTTCTTCCAAATAATCTCTCCTTTTTGAAATGCTTGGGCACCATCATTATTTAATAAAAAATAATAATAAAAAAAAAAACAGAAGACAAGTATGAATTTAACTCTGAAAGCAAGGGTTTGCTGGAATGTAGCAGTACAGTGATTTTCCAATCACTCATTACAAAAGGCAAATGGTGTGTGTGAGTTGTTTGCTGTTACACAGAAAAACCATTAGAGTGTGACAGTTTCCAGTCTGAAAGGGAAACAGAGCCAGGGACAGTTGCACTTTTCACCAGAGTTGGCTCAGAACACATCACCAAGTCTGTGCAATGATGTCATCCCCACAATGGGCAGCCAGAAAAACATTCTTTACACTCTTCTCACACTGACTCCAATCTGTCTTTCTGCTGTGAGACTTGGACAGGATATCCGTTTGTGTGTGTGTGTGTGTGTGTGTGTGTGTGTGTGTGTGTGTGTGTGTGTGTGTGTGTTTGTGTGTGTGTTTGTGTGTGTGTGTCTGTGTGTTGACCTGTAAAATCTGTATGTATTTAAGGGTTTTTCTACTTTCTCTACTGCTTTTAAATCTTGGACAATGTGGATCGCGTCAGAAAGTCTGGTCATTTTGTCCTCAAGGTTTTCAAATGAGCTTTGTTATTAGGATCATGGTTAAAGTTAAAAATGTGACTGTGGTGGATTACGTGTTAGGGACTGTATTATATCACAGAGGGACCCAACAAGTATAGAAGTGTGAGTGTGTCACAGTCTGTGCAGTCATTGTGTGTGTGTGTGTGTGTGTGTGTGTGTGTGTGTGTGTGTGTGTGTGTGTGTTTCTGTGTGTGCGTGTGTCACTTTGCCAGGATTGGCACTCAAATTGGCCAGAGGAACCAACTAGTAATGAGATCTCACTTTTGGCATTCCTTTCTGCTGCAATGTCGTCAGCAGACACAAAAAAGACACCCAGTTAGAAAAAATATGACCATTGCACCAAAAGCAAAGTTCGTGTGGGCCAAAAAAAATATTGTGTGTATCTGTGTGTGTCTCTGTTTGTGTATAATAATGGTCTTTTCTTGATATTAAAGATAAAGCATCAACTGAGTTAAACTTCGGGAACACTGGAACATATTGTTAATAATCTGTTTCAGCTGCTTGGTATTACTGAAATTAACTAGAGGTGCACTAGAGGGAACATCTCTTTCACAGAAGGCATATTTTTTCCACCACATCTTTTATGTATTTATTTATTTACTTAAAAAATTGGTGGCATGAGAGGACACCAGGAAGCCACATTGTCAACTCACTCAGGATGGCACATCAGTATGTACCATTTCCACATGGTTTCTTGTGTCTCAAGAGCAGGGAGGACATTCCAGTTACTCTGGGAGAGCTGGACAGGGTGGTAGAGGGTCCTTAACCCATTAACAGGACTCTTATCTGCTCCTTTGTGCAAGGATGAGTGGGATGAGCACTCCCAGAGCACCACAAAATGACCTCCAGCAAGCTACTTGTGTGAATGTCTCTGATCAAACAATCAGAAAGTGACCAGCAGTGATTTGCATTTACTATAGAATACCAGAATTGGCAGGTCCATCACTGGTGCCCTCTGCTTTACACAGATCAGAGCAGGTTTGCTCTAAGCACATGTGAAAGATGTGAAAGTGTCTGGAGAAGTTGTAGAGATATCGAGATTTTGCTGCTCTTCTGTTCAGCTTCACCAGTTTAAATGGTGGGTCTGGGGAGGCATATTGATAGAGGGATCCACAGATCTCTACAGACTTGGCAATGACACCCTGACTCATATTAGTGATTGGTATAAATCCTTGAACCTAATGTCAGGCTCTACAGGGTAGTGCAGTGGGTCCTAGGTTCCTCCTGGACCACCACAATGCCCAGTCTCATGTGACCAGAGTATGCAGGCAGTTCCTAGAGGCTGAAGGAATAAATACCATTGACTGGCCCTCACTTGACGTATCCACTAGAGCACCTCTAGAAAATTATTTTGCGATCCATCCAGTGCTGTTGTGCAGGAGTTCAGGGTTGCCCTGGTCTGGATCTGGGAATCCCCTAGAAAACCATCCATTGTCTTATTAGGAGCATGCCCCAATGTTGTCAGACATGCATACAAGCATGTGGGTGTCATCAAAACTACTGAGTACCATTGTGAGTCGCTATAATAACATTTTGCCAAATTGGACTAGCCTGCCACATCATTAAACATATTAAATGTAAATCAAATATTATAAAAATGTTATTCTAAATTAAATACAATGTAAAACATCAGAAAATAGTTCACACAACAAAACTGAGAGATGGTATTTCTTCATAAAATAATGAGGGGAATGGCTACAAAAGATGACCTCAGTTTATTGAGGTTATCTTATTGTTTTTGTAATAAAACAATTGACATGTGTCCTGCAGTTATAGTTGAAGCTGAAGAATTTCATAATTGAGTTAAGAAGTCTAGAATACATCTGGCAGATGTTGAATGAAACAAAACACAGTACTCTGAAACAGCAGCTGCTTAGTATGTGCTTTATTATCTGAGACGACACGGTGCTGAGAGTAAGTTTCAACAAAACTAGTTGAAAGTCATTAAGTTGGCATTAGTAATAATTTGGATCTCATTTCCAACAGTGAAAGCAATGAAATGACATCCTGAAATGCAGTGTGACTGCAGGTTGTTGAGCGCTTTTATGTTACTGCTGCTGACTGTAACCAGTGAACCAGCTGAAGGGTCTCCAGGGCTTTTTCTTTTTTTATTTTTTTTCAGACTGTTAATGACTTAAAAAGCAGAATTACTATTTATGCTTTGGTTTGGTTTGGCCAGCCATTTGACTGGTTAGATGAAGAAAAAAAGCACAACATCACACTTAAAGCACTCCAGTTATCACTGATAAACTGCTTATATGAATTAATATGATGAAATGATTACACAAGGAAAGGCTGTGCACTGAGAGATTGCTGAGAGATCACAAACGTATGTGCCTTTCAACATAGAGACTTTGAATGTGCCTCTTAAAACCTCTCTCTTTGTAACTCTTTTAACCTTTTCAGAACATTTTGCCAATTAATTCAGTTCACTTAGTATCTAAAGACTTTAATTTATGCAAATTCCAAAGAGTTACACCTTTAATGTTTGTGTTGCTTTTTTCCATGCATTCCACAGCTTGTTATTCACTCCTGTAAAATGATAGCTTATCACAATGTGTATGAACAGGGAGGCCTGACAATGTGAGATAAGGGGAGATATGGGTCAAAATACAAAACTTTTAGGACCAAAAACTTTTGCTATGTTTTATAATCAAGAACAGCTCAGTCAAAATGTTTAAATCAAATGTGAACCTCTTCAGTAAAGAAGTTCCAGACTAATATCTCTCTCTCTCT
>NW_024582600.1:452045-460119 GCF_018398535.1 Haplochromis burtoni
AGTCATGTAAATTTTAAAGCAAGGTAACAGAAGTTCATGCATAAATATTTCTTTTAGGGCCCTCAGTAGATTACAGGCACATATATCAAAGCAGAAAGAATTACTGTTAGATAGATAGAAAAGAAATATTTTCTACTACAACTTTTAATTTCTATTTTGCACATAATTCTCAATTTTACATTTTCCTTTACAATGCACTTCAATAGTTACTGTTTATTTGCGGCATGTGCACGATAGTTAAGGATCTGCATTTCTATTACTACTGTTTTGAATGTACCAAATATTTAAAAATGATATACTTAGTTTTATTTATTGTAGATTCTGCAATTTCTCTACTTATTATGACTGTGTGACACCTGTTTCCTTAACTAGGACCGACAAAATCATTCTTATTACATGTATACATATAAAAAAACAAATACATAAATAATAAATAAATTAATAAAAAATGTTACTGGACGCTTAAAGTCATTCTGGTGCATCATATGGAATTTAACATATACTCAACAACAGGCATTAGATAAATAAATTGAAAAAGTGAAAGACTGCAAGCTTGCAGTTGTGCAAATAATTTCAATGATTTTTTTAATCATAAAAGGTATCTGATATTGTACAACAGATCAATGGGACAGCAGTGCAGAGGCTTCAGAACTTGTCTTTGAATGCTCTAATTTTAAAGATTTCTTCAACTTCTACATAGCAAACATCATTGTTTGCTATGTAGAAGTTGAAGGTGGATAGACTTTTTTTTTTCAAAATGATAAACAAATATGAGTTAAAACAGCATTTACACTGCTTCTTGGGTGTAACTGTCCATTTAAAGTGACAAATCACATTAGAACCCCTCTTCCTTTGTACTCCAAACCCAAACAGTGAAAAGCATGAAAGTGCAACAGCAAAGCACAGACTCTTGCATGCACGATGCCTTCTTTCTGCATGTGGCTGCTGAGTTTTACACCGGCTGGTTGTTGAATTTATGTGCAAGGAATTTAATTCCACAAGTGGCAATGCATTCCTGCACCTGTAAAATGAAATTATTTGCTCAGATTTTTCTTTTTTCTTGTGACACTCTTGACATAAGTGTATTTCCATATGTCTACATTAATTCTATGCTGTGTAAATACAATATAGGTATTGCGTTGCTAATAAATGTAAAAACTCAACTTTTGGTGAATTTACATTTTCTTGGGAAACACTAACTTTGCCAGGTACAATCAGACACAGATTTTGGACAATTCCCTCACTTACTGAAATTGTTTACAGTAATATGCACATTTAAGTCACTTCAAATTTTTATCATGTAACATTTAAATCTGAACTCAGGACACCCAGCAAGATTACTCCAATAAACTATCCTGAGCAACAGGGACAGATGTGAGAACAAGGAGTCCTGTTGATGATGTGGCTTTGGAAGAGTCTTGGTCTGAACATCACGGTGCCACTCTGGGATTACATGAACAGACAGAAAACACTGAATCAGATTTAACAGCCACAGACCTTAATTAAAATGTAAGCAAGTATACGGAAGATAAAATGGACTGAAGTGTCTTCTCTTTTTAATTTACAAATAGATATGTTTAAACTTTTCACAGAATCCTCACTTCAGTGTCCAAAGTGCTTGTGCCTTATTATAATCATAACACATCCACTCACATATTCATAGACTCAGAGACTGAAATAGTTACCCACACATGCACAGACACGCAGGCGATCACGCCTATTGCTTCGTATGTACGTGAGCCACCACAAGTGATCTAAGCACGTGTTGTCATCTAATAAATTTAGGTAGCATTTGAATGAAAACATGCCTATATATAAACAATAAACTCAGGCACATATATGTGGGGTCACCTATGTATTACTGGCTGACTCAGACCAAAGGCCTGTTTGTGTTGTGCAAGTATGTGTGTGTGATGACAGAAACCACAGAGACACTAAAAAAGAAGTGGACACCTGTTCTCTGGATAGCACTGGGAGAAATTCCACTCCGCAGTCACAGCGCATGTTTGTGTGTGTGTGTGTGTTAGAAACAAGTATGGTGACACCGTACTTTTCCTGTCTCACGTGGACTAGATGCCCATCACTTCGTTTATGACCCTTCCCTTTTTAAAGGCCAGTATGGAGCCAGAGGGGCTTCAGCAGGGGATTAAAGTCAAAGTCCTTGCACTCTTCACACCAGCAGCTCACCCACTGACCAACTTATCTGGAAGGGTGTGGATATTTCCGTAAAGATCCATTGTGGCTATAAAGGCTGAGGAACACTGATGATCATTTGGAAAGATTCACTTTACAAGTTTGAAGTCTTTAAGATTTGAGCTGAAACCTTAGGAAGCTGAATCCATTAAGATTCACTTCAGCCTTTTTTAAGCGTTAAGTTAACTCGCTAGAATTTTCACGTGACGAAATTTTTTTTCAAGACTTTTTGGCATCTTAAGCCAATTGACCAAAACTGAAGCTAGAAATAACAACATCACCTGCAAGAGTAGATTATTATACGGGCAATAAAAGTGAATACGTTGGAAATTCACCATGAGTAGCAGTGGGATCGCTACAGTTTCATCCCGGGATCCACAGGCTTTCAAACGGACTGTAAAGAAGATAAAATGTGCTGCTATGGTGGCCAATTTGGCTAAAAGTTGGCAGGGATGGGCTAAAGAACATGCTGGCAAGCAAGAAGCCATGCCAAGTGGCTGGATGCCTTCATCTGTGGAGGAGGAAGATAAAAAAGAACACAACCATGTTGTTAAACTTACAGTTACCCCACGTGTAATCTTAGCAGATCCCAGTGACAATAGTGAGAATAAGATCAGAACCTGCTCTGTAAACAAGACCGTTCAGCCAAAACGCAGCGAGTGCAGCAGCAGCGATGTAGTTAATGCCATTCGTGGCAAGATGGAGTCAGGTCCTGAGGAGACCAAGCCATTCATGGGCAACGAATCACCAACACGGCGGCGGCAGATGAGGGCACTACAAAGTGGAGAAGGAGGCGGGAGGATACAGAACAGGAAACTAAAGCTCCAGGAGAAGAAGTTGGGGTCAAGAAGCAGCAGCGTGGACACAGATGACAGCGGGTTGGGAGAGGAAAATGGGCTCAGCGACAACAATGAATCTAAAACCGAAAATGGCGAGCTCCAGTCCAAAAAGCAGACCAACAGGCCAAAGGTAGAGTGGCTAATAACAAAGATCTTTAACGATACATTTAAACAATATCAATATAGTTTTAAAAAAACTGTTAGAAATGTATTCAGGTTTAAAGGTAGATCAATCAGCATTTTGATCACATTGACAAATCCATAGAGATTTATCCAAAATTTTAGGTTTTTCTTTAACCCTTAAAACATTCTTCTTCTTACTATTTTGGTTTTATAAAGTGTTGTTTCATCTTTCAATCATTTTAAAAAATATATTTATAGCATGGTTTACGGGAGGAGGAATAAGTGCAAAATAACTGCAAAATACTAAAATAAAAGAAAAGTAATTGTTGGACTAGCATGACGTGAAACACATTAACATGAATGATAACATAAGTCAGAGACAATTGGATATTTACATAATATCTAACCACAACATCTTTATAAGAGGTTTCTTCAAAACATCTTTAGATACACTTGCATTAGATTTAACTGTCACGTTTCCCTGTATCCAACATTGATATTGTTATTTAAAACATTTCAAATAATAAGTCAAATAAAAGAGAAGAAAAGCTATTCAGGGATACTTTTTCTTAGTTATTATTATAAAGTGTAGAAAGACACGTGAAAGCACACTGATAGCAGAAAAGCTCCACAACTTTTTTTTTTAGAGGTTATTTGTAACTGTCACTGAATGTTTTGGTAATGACAGCCTTACAAAAGAGGCGGACTATTTTGCAGAGTTTTTGACAAGTCGGCTTTTTACAACTATATTAAATGTCCCCCAGTCAAAGACACAAAGGAGAATAAATTCCCCTAAAATAGAACAAGTCACACAGTGTGAATAAACAAGATTAAGCAGAAGTGCCTTTGATGTCACCTGAAGAAATCCAACTCCCTCATGGACACCAAACATCATAACAGTTACATAACTGCAATACTGAAATCTCTCCCATAAAAGGCAAAGGCTTTTTTAGTGGCCCGCTAGACATGTTAAAGGGGTTGCCAGAGAGCAAATCCAGATCATAAAACACATGCTGGAATGCAGTGCAGTGGAATATATGTAAATAAATATAGTTACACCCTGACCTTCAGGTGGAACAGTCAGCGAGAGGAAAACAGGGTGAAGGGAGAGACGTCAATGAAGGACATGAATTCGTGGTAATATGAGACACTGAGAGAGACAGTGCAATTATAATCAAAATATGAAGAAAAATGGTTTCTGAAATTATTTTTGTTTTATTGCTGTGTATTTTTGCTTTGTGTTGTTCAAAAATCCTGTTAAAGCATCAAAGGTGTGCATTATCAAGTTAAACGAGACTTAAGGAATACAGAGAAAAAAGTGATGGGCATACCAAAAAGGTAACACTGCTATTCATAAATCTTTTATCTGCTAGTAAAAAGGCAAAATAGATGCTAAAAGAATGTAGAACTGTTGAAAATGGCTGTGTGTGCCGACAGCAAACAACACCTATCAAATTAAACCAGTTTACATGACCCATGATTTATCTGCAAACATATATTAGCATAAAAAGTAACAATAGTAGTAGCACTTTAGTAATAAATGCTAACTAACTTCAGCATATCAGGCGTTAAATGAAAATGAAGTAACCTATCAAAGAAACTAAATTCAGAAAATATTATATGAATGCGTTATTGAATTTCACCGACGCTGCAATTTAAAAGCTCATGGTTAAATATTTCCCTCTAAAATAAACGCGAGTTAAAGTATGCCATTTGCAGTTAATGAAAAAAAATTGTAAATAAGTGTTTACCACTGCTCAAATCCATGCCAACACTGTTTTATTAGCATAGAGTAAAAACAAATGTTACAAATTCAGATCAGTTCAATTCACAACATGTTAAAGTCTAAGGTGAGACATTAATAGAAAGAAAAATAAGGAATAGCAGCATTATCATCTTGAAAGTTCACAGAGTTTTGTGGAAGGTCCCTCCGTGACACATCTCAAGATTTCATAGATCAAATACCAAAGAGATCTGATGACACTCTTCCGAAGCTTTGGAAAGCTAAGACACATACCAGGGGAATCGGGGTGGAGTGGGGAACTGTGGGGGTGGAAAAAGTTTTTCTGAAAAAAATATACTAAAGAAAGATTAAGACACCCTCTCCTTTGGTTTATATAAGGTTCTCATTTCCAAGTACTCATTTATTTACATCCATGCTTCTTTATTTGCACATGTGCAGTCTCACTGTATTTATCGACAGACTAGGGATCAATTTCACCAACTAAAACATAGTTTTTAAAAGGACTAAGGGTTAATAACTCTACAGATTCCTATAGTGATGAAATACACTGCAGGTTTTTCTTTTGCTTTAAGCTCACCCAGCGCTAAATGAACAATACACAAATGTTTTGACGACCTATGTACTCCTCTTTAATAAATTTCAAATGACATGTGTTGCTTTGCGCTTTTGTTTCCTTGAAAAGGTTTCAATGGATTTTTCAGTTTTGATTTTAACCTTTCTACAGATTAAAATTGCCACCACGGGTGACATCAGAAGTCGCTGGCAACAGTGGTCCGAACAGCACATTGAAGGCCAGAAGCTCAATCCCTTCAGTGAGGAATTTGACTATGAGTATGCTATGGCCCAGCGCCTCCACAAGGGTGACTCTGGCTATGGACGACCCAAAGAAGGCTCCAAGACAGCAGAGAGGGGAGACAGGGCCCAGAAACACATCTACAGGGAGATGGAGGAGATGGTCTGGATTATAAGAGACATGGGCTTCAAGGATAAAGAGGGTAGAACAATCATAACTTTTGGCCGTCTCTTTGACCGCTACGTGAAAATCTCGGACAAAGTGGTGGGCATTCTGCTTCGCTGCCGCAAACACAAGATGCTGGACTTTGAGGGGGAGATGGTGTGGAAGGGGCAGGATGATGATGTCATTATTACGCTAAAGGATTGAAAAAATATTATGCATATGCAAACGTACCTATAAATCTCATACATCAGAGCTCCAGTAGAAACAACTACTCATTCTGAGCATGCAATGTCATGTACGTAAGGAAAATGTAGTATCTTTATAATGTTTAAAAATTAAACATGCATACATATCTAATGTTTCATACACACACACACAGACACACATGCTAGAGTCATTAGTTCTTCTCATATACCTGACAGATTATGGGGTGAAGGGAAGCTATCTTTAGCTTGCAAACCATGCTCAACTTGCTAACTATGCTACATGCTAGAAGCCTTAAGAATCCATCGCAATGTCAGTCATGGTAGAAGGCCTTACTGAGTCTCCAACTAAACAAACAAGGACTTTGAGTTAATTTCATCTAATAATTCATGACAGAATTGACAAGGGAAGTTTATGTTCGTTTAGCTAATTTTGCTAAAAACATGCAAGCAGTGGTAGCAACTTACTAGTCTTGTTTATTGTTTGTTTGTTTTCTTAAATAGTTAAAAAGTACTTTAATGAGACCAATGTCTGCGTTTCCTTAGTTTGTTTTTATTTGTTTTGTTTTTCGTCTTCTTTGGAATGACAGTTTAAGACTAAATAGTTAAATTAAGCTAAGCTAACATTTATTTTTATGTAGGAATATGTGACATCTAAACCTCAGTTTTCAACTAAAGTACTTAAAAGCACACTACACCAGTCTTTCTTACAGGACTACAACCATGTTTACTCTGGACCATGCTCACTTTCAAAGATTTTAATCTCCAGTAAAATGTTTGGTCAAAATGGCTTTCTTATTTGGTTGACATACACAACAAAAATTAATTGCAAAATAATGTAATTATATTTAGACAAGGGAAAATGACAATAAAAAGAAGCTTACATGCAGTAATGTGAATAATGTGAATGAGTTTGAAAAACTTTTGCATGTTAAGTTTGTGTAAGGCGAGATTTTTTTGAAATAAATCATTTTAGAGCAAACATTTAAATGTTAAAATGGGATCATCTCATATTAAAATTAAATGAAAGAGGTGCTTTAAATGTCAAATGTTTGCTTCTTTCAAAGTGAAAGCGTGGATGTTCTTTATATATGTATTACAAAAACTATAAGCATTTGTATAATGTGTACAGTTTTTTAGTTAGTTTTTTAGTTAATTAGTTTATTTTCAGTATTGTTGTGGTCAGAGTGGTGACACATGCTATGTGGAAGCAAACAAAGAATAAAAATTTAATGCTGCTTTTGTTTTTCTATATATATACTCAAACTGTGTTGCATACTAAGCTTATTTCAGTTTGTTTACAGACTGTGGTGTTGCATTAGGTCACTCTAGCTGACAAGGCTAGTAGCCTATGTCATTGTTGAGTTGT
This sequence comes from Haplochromis burtoni, assembly GCF_018398535.1. NCBI lineage: Eukaryota > Metazoa > Chordata > Actinopteri > Cichliformes > Cichlidae > Haplochromis > Haplochromis burtoni. Next base: position 459,475 of record NW_024582600.1, read on the forward strand.
GTGTTGTATGTTTCTGACAAAAACCTTTTTGCTTGCGTGAAAACAACAGTCTGCAGAGCATAAGCTTTAAGATAAAAGATATATGTTTTACATCAAACTAAAATAATATTTAAAAAATAAATAAACCCAGGCAAACTGGCTAACTGCACTTGAACATCAAATGCAATATCCTACATGATCACCTTAACCCAAGGAGAGAAATTAAATGTTGCATTTAAAGTGGTTATGTTGCGCACAACGGCGCTTTTACAGGTAGTAGTTTTTAGTTTGTTTTTAGTTTGTTGTTAGTTTTAGCTATTTTAGGGGGATATCTGTGTGTGCAGGTGACTATTGCTGTGCATAATTATTAGGCAACTTAACAAAAAACAAATATATACCCATTTCAATTATTTATTTTTACCAGTGAAACCAATATAACATCTCCAGATTCACAAATATACATTTCTGACATTCAAAAACAAAACAAAAACAAATCAGCGACCAATATAGCCACCTTTCTTTGCAAGGACACTCAAAAGCCTGCCATCCATGGATTCTGTCAGATCTGTTCACCATCAACATTGCTTGCAGCAGCAACCACAGCCTCCCAGACACTGTTCAGAGAGGTGTACTGTTTTCCCTCCTTGTAAATCTCACATTTGATGA
>NW_024582600.1:461379-464589 GCF_018398535.1 Haplochromis burtoni
GAAGTGGACAAAATACTCATTTGCCTAATAATTCTGCACTCCCTGTATATGTGCATTTACCTTCTATAATTTCATCAGGAACTGAACAATTATTTAACATTTAGAAGTTATTTATACAAAATTTTGTTCTTGTAAGTAAGAACTTGAATGTCTATGTGTTGAAGAGTTATCTAAGGTATCTAAATGAACTTTTATTACCACTTAGTCAGACATACACATTGCATGCACAATCACCTGTCAAAACTGATAATAACTTATCAAAAAGGTTCCTTACTTTCTCTTGGGAAACATTTTGGGGTTTTGCAATACAAAACAGACACATTCTCTTGCATCGGACTTTCAGAGTGAAATAAAATGACACACGCTTTTTGGTACCGAACCAAACAGGCTAGTCACCACAGCAGCCTTAATACTGAATACAAGCTGGAGGCCAGATGATATTTTCTTTTTAGGATGTTTTTGATATATAGAAAGTTGTATGGCATCAAATGCTACAGATATAGTTATACTATAGACCACCACTGTTACACAGGAAAATAAATTAATAAAACATGACAATACTTGGCAGGCTTATAAGCTTGTGTCAGTATTGACATTTATAACATATGTGAGTTTATAACTGCTACAAAAGTTACAAAAGTTCCTTTTGTAGAAGTTCATGGCAAAGCCCAAACTTGCTGATTTTGTAGTGAGACAATTTTAAGCCCCTCTGGACTTTGGTTTTGAAGTGCTCACTTTATAATTGTTTTTTCATAGCCTTGTCTTGATTGAAAAATACTTATCCAGTCTTTAAGTCTAACATCATTAGCTGTGTCTGGGCCCAAACTCCGCTGCAGGTCCATAAGCCAAACGATCACAGCGGCATCACTGAGAGTTAAGTGTCTAAATTCTTTCATCTGTAATAAAATGATCAGTGTGGCTGCTCTACCAGGTGTAACAATTAAGTTAAACATCCAGGCATCCATGAAAACGGAATTTATTAAACTGAACGCAGTTAGAAGTTAGCAAGGAGTTAGCTCGCTAGTTTCCATCTAAATATAATATAGCCTGTCCTGACAGAGAGGTTTCTGAAACAAATTAAGACGTACAGCTCTGCTATCACTTCCGACATAAATGAAGACAGGAAAGTAAATAGCAGTGGCGTTTGTAGGGTTACTTTAGTTTGGCTAGCTGATATATAATGATGTGCTACGTGATCGCTAGTGACACAGCTATGTTAGCATAATATAAACAGTGAAGGTGGAGGATGAACGCTAATTTCTTTCCACTCAACAAAAGTTGCTGTGAGGATTCTCGATGGTCAGGGACAAATGTAATCGCATGGCACGATGCTGTAAATGGACCGAACTTAAGTCAAGAGAACAACTGAGATAATTCATCCACAATCCGAGGTTATTCATTAATATACTGCTGCATGAGCTGGGCTGTAGTTGCGTCGTAAGGTTTTAAAAACCGAGCTTTAAAATAAATAGCGGTAATAAAAACCGAGAGAGGGCGACAGTGATCACTGACTGTTTTTAGGGGCTTTTTGAGAATAAACAGAACCAGATACAAAGCATTAAAACATGTTAAAAACACAAAGATTGGGCCCAGAAGCAGGATTCATCACGTCATCACTTAAAGACCAGATAGTCTGTGATGTTACATGACTGTTTGGTCATCCTACTTGGGCTTTCTAACAAGTTTGTGTTTTTTGATATTATTTTGTTATTAATTGAAACAAAATGAAACAAAATTCACTTTTAGTAAGAGTACGAAATGGTCAGTTCCCCATGAGGAAGTTACCAATCTTACCAGTGAATACACTCATTTAACTTATATCCATTAAATAGGTTTTATAAGTCTGTGCACATAGACTGAACTTTATATTACTTCCAAATCACAACTATTTAATAACAAAGGTTGATAAAAAAAACAACAACACAGATATTTACTGTAAAAATATAGTCTATATTATTTGCTCTGAAAGAGAGAGCCTTAGATTACCATTTGCAAAGCAATCTCTATTTGCTTACTTTATTTATAGTTCACAGTCTTTTCCTAACATAACTTTGTCAATATGAGGCAGGAAAGGATATCCCATGGAAGACAGAAAAGCAGAAATGAGGTAGTAAAAATGAGAATTGGGGGCATTTAAACCAAAATTACTTACAAAAACCAAAAAGTTAATGGAAGCAAAAAGTAACACAAGGAGACAAGTCGAAATTAATTTTTTTGTAATTTTGATCGAGAAGCAGTCCCTGAATCTGTTACATTACACAACAGTGATGTGAGAGGAGGTGCCAGAGTAAGTCGAAGGAGCGTCTTGTTCAACGGCCAGTTCCTTCCTGTACAGAATCAATGTTTTACTCATGTGAAACATGTTGTTTTTGTTTGGATCTGTAATTTCCCGCATGGACAGAATGATTTATGTCTCAATTTACATTTGCACCATCAGAGGCCCCCTGCTGGTTCATCCCATTTTAGTGTGTGAGTTTAATTTCCTGTCTTTGCAATGCAAGTCACACTTACTGTACACTTGCATGCACAAACGTGTGTCTGTGTCTTTTTCTTTCTGTCACTCTGCGCATGTGCATGCAAGTCATGCCTTTGCGTGTGTGTGCGAGGGTGCCTGCCTAGAATGACCTGCCTTCCTGTCACGCAACTGCTTTGTGTGTGCATTACAGAGAGAAAGAGACTGCAAGAGAGAGAAAAAAGGAAAGAGAGACATTAATATAAGCTGATCAGTTTGTTCACCAGGGAGTCTGGACATCTGCCAGGGACAGGGAACGACAGGGAAAATAGTGATAGAGGAAATACGAGAGCAAAAGACACAATGAAAGAGTGAAAAAGGAAACAAGTTAGAAAATATAGTAGATGTAAGTAAAAGATGAGAACTAGAGAAAAAGAGAATATATATATATATATGGAGAGACAGACAGACTAAAGCTTCAGACTTGGTCCTCCTTAGCGACTCTCTCTAGCAAAATGAATCCTTCCTCCCTTCTGTTTTATCTCCAACTCATTCTCATCTCATTCTCTTCGTCTACATTTTACTTATTTTTTTTCTTCTCCTGTGTCTTTCTCTGTATTTCTGTTTTCCCTTCTCAAGTCTTCACAGAAAATCTTCCCAGGAGCTTTAGTTGATGATCAGTCTACAGTGATGATAACAGAGCACCAATAATTCCTAACTGCACACACACACCTACACACACACACACACACACACAC
>NW_024582600.1:464609-492444 GCF_018398535.1 Haplochromis burtoni
CACACACACACACACACACACACACACACACACACACACACACACACACACACACACACACACACACACACACACACGTTGCATTTACAGGTAGAGATCTACATAGTCACCACCACCCCCCAAAAATACATAAAATAAATAAATAAATAAATACATTGCATTCCTGATGTAGCACATATGATACAAATTTAAAGTCAAATATGCAAATTCTTTTTTTTCATCAGATGGGTCACTAAACACTTAATTTTTTAAAGAAATCTGAATTTTCTGGCAATTATTTTATGGTTCAGGCTTTAAGGGAAGTAAAAGCATGGAAACCTACATGAGGCCCTAACCTTCAAAATAAAGTGTTTTCGAAGAGGGACAGGAGCAAAATCACACAGGCAGAGAGGCAGAAAGGAACCAAGAACTTGCAGTTACTAAAAACCTAAGCATTAATGTCACTCAGCACAGAGAAAGACAACTAATAACTAACAATAACATCATGTACATTGACAAGAACCAAGACCACCAAGTTCAAGGTCACTGTGGATTTATGTTTCATAAAATAGTTATCAATAAAGTCACGATGAATGGCTAAAAGGGCTCCACAAAGGCACAGAATGTCAAATAGAGTGACATAAACCAACAACAGGTGAAATAATGATTACTGATGTTGAATGATGCAGATTACTTATCAAATGACATATAGGTTACAATTAAGTGCTTAGTCTGTGACCTCGAAGTGTCTTTTGTTGTAAAGCTGTAGTCCTCTGTCCATCCAAACCAGACTCTCACCCTTATGTAGCTTGTCAGTGTTATGTTGCTTATGGGCTAACTGTGCCCCCTTATGAAAAATAAAAATTCAATTATAATTCAAAAGTACTTCTTAGCTGGTATGACAAGTATGTGTCTGATTGTCTCCCTTTGAGTGGATGTGACATTCCTTTTCCAGGATTTTGATGTATTTGTTTTTTCTTTCTAACAGGGATGATGTGCATTAATAAACATTGCAGTAAATGTCCCAGAGTTAACCATAGGCTTGTTTTCTTCTGTAGCGCTTGGCCAGATCTTAAAAAGGCTGTTTAAAAATAAAGCAATATAATATCGACATTGTACAAATAATCAATAAGCAATGTTTTGTAAGCATAGAACGTCTTTCTGCTGCTTTTTATATGACCACCTTAAATTAAACAAATAGATAAAAAAAAACAAACAGATAAAGCATTTAATGATGGAGTTAAACTATTTTATTGACAGCTGGAATAGAATAACAATACACCAAATTGTGCATTTACTCAACAATATAACGGTTTCCCAAAGAATCTGCAAATATATGTGTTTTAAATGACAGCGCAGTGACTAAAACTAAAGTTACAACATTTTGTCACTCTTCTGATAACATTCAGGACTTCAAGTCAGTAAAACATGAGCAACAAATGGAAAGCAATGCATATGGACTTTTGCAGCTTTTTTGTACTTTAATGCTAACGATTGTTAATGCTATTCTACTGGAATAAAGTAAATTAAAAAAATGCAATATACTTACAAATCAGTATTTCAAATATTTAAACAGATTGGCAATTCTTAAAATATGGCGTTTAAACAGATACCTGGTAAAATACCTTACTGTTACGGCTGTTAATGTTCTAGTAGCAAAAATTGCAAGTGCAACAATAAAGACAATGAAGAAAGAAAATGGATAGGTTTATTTATCTAATGAAAGTGTAGCTGACAAAAACAATTTTTCCCTGGATAAATGCTCATCACTAAGGAAAACTTTTCCAGTAACATTGCTTCCAGACGTTGCCCATATTACATGTCCTTGAAAACATAAGAAGGCCTGTAAAACTGTTTTATACTACGCATCTTAAAACCAAAACATCGCCTTCCCTTATTATGTTAGGGGTCTTGGGAATATGTATGGTTTAGACAATTCTCATATGCCTTTAGAAGACATCACCACATGATTTAAAGAATAGAATTTAAGGCTGTGAATTTTTTAATATGATGGCTTTGTATCACTGAGGAAATAAAACAACCATGTTTGCAAAACAGTGAGTTAAGACTTGTGTAGAACTGAATGACTGAGATATGATCTAGAAAGATGAGAGCTAAATCTACACCAAACAGTCATAAAATAAAAACAGTAACAACAAAATAGAACAAAAAAAAAGCAAAACAAAACCAAAAGAAAAGAAAAAAACAAAGTTATGATTTCTCATGGCACTTTGATTCTCACTTGGTTCACCGAACTGTGTAATGTATTAAGTCATGGTAATATGAAATGCTTTGAACGCGATAATCTACCAGATGGTGTGTGAGGGAAAACATTTATGAGGGTTAGTTTTGGGCTGTGAGGCAGTTGGAGACTCTAAGAAGGACAGAAATAAAGCTTGTGGATCGCTGTCTCTGCAGCACAGCGGACTGGAGGAGATGTGTTGCTTTTGGGATCCACCAGCCACTGTTTCATAATAGCCACAGAGGAGCAGCATCTTCCCTTTCATCCACCCACTCATCCACCTCTTCCCTGTGAGAGAACATAATTTGATATGTCGAGAAACATACACACTGTCACTCTAAAGAAAACGATTCAAGGAGTGCTTGCTTTCTTTCTAATGAGTAAAATCTCATGTACTTCAGAGGGGAAAGATATGGCTGATTTGAGCAGATAACAGAAATTTTTTTCTTTTCTTCTTCAAAGGTAAATCTTTCCAGTGTCACTTTTAGGTTGATCTGCAAAAACAGACACAGACTTAACCCATTGTACACCAAGGTTAGCTCGGTGTTTTATTGACTACTACATGAAAAAGTAGTTCTCCAGTTTACACATATTGAAGCTATTTGCTGACATTTAAACACAAACTACATAATCTCTGTCAAAATGGGCCAAAACATTAACTATGTTTTGGCCTAGTTTAATTTACAATTTAAGTAAGAGATATTAGTCATTATTAAGGATGTTTTGTTTACCTCAAAATTTTGGAGGATTCCACTGAGGTCATAAACCCTAGGCATATACGTTTTATCACTACAACTTGGTGTTGGGCCTAAAAGACTCTTGGCATAGTGGTCATTTATCGCTGACACAGCACACTTAACCACACCAGACTAGCATTCTGTGCTGAGTCTTTAGAAAGTATGCATTTTTCTGACAGTCCAAAATATCCCCAAATGAATTGTATTATTGAATGTACTTAATATTCAGTGCCACAAGCTGTGCTTGTACATTATATCATCACTAATCTTATCAGCTGCTTAGCAGCAGAAAGTCTGGCCTGCGAGGAAGCATAATATTCATATTTGACTTTTTATTTTATTTTAAAGAATGTGATTTTTTTAAGAATTTGTTTTCAACTGTCTCGACATATCTGCTCTTGATTGATTTATTTTTAAAGTTAATATAAATAAAGACCGAAGGAGCACATGACTCATCTTAATATACTACTGTTTGCTATAACCAGGTAAATGGCAGTTTATAATGTGTAAAAGCCAGCAGCAGCCAAAGGAGCAGGTATGTAAAAATTACACCCTAAAAAATATGAGCAAAAACACACAAGAAGCTTAATACGTGTAACAAAATCGTTCCCCTACAGTTTTCTTCATTTCTTGGGCATTGGTCCCAAATGGCACCATGTATACAATTAAGTACCGCTAATGTATAAAAAGTAAGGTCTGGTTTTGCAGAATTACAACCTTAACAGTGTAAAAGGACCTCGGCAAGATAGGATTAGTGGGGGCTTTTTGTTTTGTTTAAACACCTCATTTGAAACATAAAAGTAAAACGAGGTGCATCCAAACATCAACAGATAAACAACAGCACAGTTTAGAAAATATGTTTTGATAAGAAATGGGTCAAAATGGTTGAATCTATCCTGTAAAATATGTTTTTATTGTTTTATTATTAGTAGTTTTTTTGCTCAATTTGTTCATTTGTTCAGTATATCAGAAATTCATTAAGAACATATGTACAGATTTCTATTTCCATAGATGACACTAAAGTTGTTTTAAATAATGGATTGAAATGTCTTTTTCTCTCTTTTCTTGCCCTGCGTTGATCACTTAGTGTGCCAATTCTCATTCCTTAGCCCTGGCAAAAATGTGTATTGTGTGTTTAAGGCCTCTACTTACATTACAATTGATAGAAGTACACAATTAACATCCAAGTGGCAGACACAATCAAAACATGGAGGAATGCAAAAACATACATTTTTGGTCCTGAACATGTCAACAATAACATTAACAGACTTCATCAGGTCAATCATTTGCCTTCAAAATTACACAGTGTCACTGACTAACTCAAAGTGATGAAGACGAATCATTGCATGAGAAAATTTACACAATGATTATTAACAGTTACTCTTAATCCTGGTAAGAAGGCTGGCATATAAACTGTCTCTCAGACACTTACAGAATTATTATTATTATTATTATTATTATTATTATTAACAATATTATTATTAATATTAATATTAATATTATTCGAATAATAAATCATACCCCAAATTCACACAAATGACTGCATCTGTAGACGTCATAAAAACCCCATTATTTTACTGCATGCATCGCACACTACTGCTGTCATGTTTCTCCACTGGAGAGGGGAAATTTTGGGAAACTTGTTTAAAGTTTAATATGGTACAGTTAACAATTGTCTCTTTGATCAATGCTTTATAAACATCTGTTCCTTTATGTTGCACAGGGAGTGGCTGCAGGTTAGAGATAGAGAGGTGGGAAACTTCAGTGATGTTTTTTTACATCACTCCTGGCTGCCATTAGATAAATCTAGATCATTTGGATGCATGCATCCTGCTTATGGCTTGGTGAACAACTGAATCCCAGTTTTGTGAAACTGGCTTTCATTGAATCAAAACTGGGAAAACAACCCATTACCCATCAAATATCTAATCTAATCTCTGTTTTGGCACAAAAAGCACTAATACAAACACATTCCTTGAGTGAAAGTAAGGGGAATTCATTATTTTATATCTAATTATATATTAATTTTATATATTTGTATATATGTATGTATGGTACATACAGAGTTCTAACACTTTTTTACAGATATAAGACACTACATGACAGTTTTGTTGAAAAAACATTGAAAAAAATAAAATGACTGGAATTTTTGGATTTTTCTGGAAGTGATTTTCAGTTTCTGCATTCAATGTCATTTGTCCGCACATGCAACAAATGGACACGTTAAGACATTTTTTTTCAAAGTAAAAGTTTGGAATTGCACATTTAAAAAAAAAGAAAAGTCCCTTTATGCCTCATGATGAATTCAGTTGTTTTGTTTTCAATGATGAATCTTACCACAGTGAAAATCACTACTTACTCATGTCATTTTTCTGTCAAGTAACAGACAAATACAGTGAGTGGATGCTTTCTGATTATTGCTTTACAGAATTTTGTTAAACAGTTTGGAACTAAATGCAGCATTAATATCCCTGCAACACTGCTACTGGCAAAAGAGAGGCAATTTTAGAGGCCCCTTTTTAGAGTAAAATTGCCCCAAATTGGGTGATTTGATTAAATTAAAAGCAGATTTAATAAAAATTTGGTTCTGAAATTTTCATTCAAAGTAAAAAAACCCCCCAAAAACAATAAATTAATTAATGAAATAAACTGGCTTAAAATCTTCATATTAGAATGTTTTATTAATTTAGAAAAAAAAAACAATTAGTCACCTTTATCATTATCTAAATACATTTGCTACATATTTTGACCCCCACTATCATTGGGTCTTAACCCAATGTACTGTATTTCACTAGTCTTCCTGCTGTGTAGCATGTAGTTCATGCTTAGTCTTATCAAGTTGTTTGTTAATTAGAAGTTTAAATTAGTCATGCGAATGCTACCAGCTAATGCTACAATCTTACAGTAACTAACAAGAATATCACTTCCCTCTTTCAGAGCTTTGACATTAACCACCTCAGCCATGATAAGTTAACTTTGGCTCACTCCAGAAGACACTAACAATATTTACACATAAAAAGACATTAAGAATCATAAAGTGCCCAAATGAAATACATATGCTTTTGCGTTTCAATAAACTATGAATTTCTCTACAGTGTGCGCATTGTGTTTCCTTTAATTCCACCTATTTTTGTGTCCTTTTCTGAAGTCCACAAAACCTGACGCCAGTCCACTCAGATCCTTTGTTTGGATGATGCAAAGTACATTTCATGCTTCCTTCCTCTCTTTCCTTTTTTCCTCTGTACTGAGTGGTAGCATGGCTAATCACCAGGTGCCTTGACGTTCTGTGGATTAGGACTGTAATTTAGAATAAAGGGGGTGATTCTCTGCACAGCCTGAATGTTGCTGTCAGATGTTATAAGTGGTTGTTTTTGTGCCTCCCTCATAATGGCACATGCCGCAAGGTAATTGAAGAAAAGGAAGAAGAAGACACTTGCTGGTAAAAATTGGCACAGTATAAACTGTTATTAGACAACTGTTAGCCAACGCTTTAAAAATAGCGGGGAGGAATCTATTTCTACAGTATTAGCTAAAAAGAAACTACACTTAAACTGGGATGTATAGCAATGTGTTAAGTCAGTGACGTCAGATTGCTATTGCATTTGCTTGTTGTTTGTCAGTGCTACAGCTCAGATACAAAACTACCTCCTGTATTCCATGTGAATGTGGAATGTGAAAACTATATTAAACTAAATAAGAGTAAAACACCTTCAACATGAGCCCATTAAACCCTGGTTGTTTCTTGCCAGGCGTATGTAGATGGTGTCCTCATAAAGGTTAACATAATTTAATCATGCTAAGATCATGCATTTATGGTTATTTGGTTTGAATTCTAATTCTAATCTAATACGATATAATGCATGCATAAAATCCAATTTAGTGTGGTTGTGAAACTATCAAACTAGCATTTTCATAACGATATTCAAGAGGAAGGAGTCAAATGTTTTCACATATCACACCGCCTGAAGTGATTCAGGTTGGTGGACTTTGATTACATCTGGTGCCATACTCTGGAAATCTCTAATTGAACATAATCGGTGTGCTGTTGATTCAAGAAACACCCAGCTATTTTTTTTTTAAACCCAAAGGATACATGTTTTTATGTGCTTGATTCCAGACACAACAGTAACTGATGTGATTGAAAAGCACCTTCCAAAAATGGTGACAAAACAATCTGCAAAATCAGCTAATACCAAGATTCATTGCAATTTAAAAAGTACATGCTTTGGGGTTATAATGAGACACGTTTTTTTTTAAAACTCATAATGTGGTAGTTCTTCTTCTAAGCCATATAAATTCACTCTTTGTCCACTTTATACCTTGTATTCCAGGTAAATGTAGTTAACAGGAGAGAAAGCCAGGACTAGCCCTGACCCACAAAATCAGGTCCAAATCTTCATCCTTCCAGTAGATGATGGGGGTTTCATTCATATTTCTACCTCTCAGATTCTCTACATTTTACCAAATAAAGTGAACAATGATGGGCCAAACGTGTGACACAAGAAATGTAATACAGGTCAAGTGCTAAAAACCAGGTAATGTCTTGGTCAGTTACAACACTTAACTTTATATTTTCTTTGAAAGCCTCTCAAGTTGCTATGCACACATTCATTCGCCATCAATGCTCCCTCAAAATGAGATGGTGGTTTGTCAAACAATTTGAGGACAGTCTCACTTTCTCCTAGGACTCGTGGGTAGACAATAACACTCAGAAGCTGCCCAGCCCCTTAATGAAGACACAGAAAGACAACAAGCAGTCCTGGGATGGGGAATTGAATGTAGGCTGTAAAGAAGGGCTGTAGCTGAAGCGAGCTGAGCCTGGAGTCTATCGTGGTCCCAATAGGATGTAATCAATGTCGGCAACCAAACCCTTCTTTGAAGTATCCTCATTAAGAAGGTTTTTGTTTTTTCTTTATAGAGCTCTGAAGAGAAAAAAAAATTCCTTCAAGTCTGAGGGGCGGTCGGTTGCAACAACAAAAGAAATGTACTTCCCATGAGTCTCGGGAAATAGTCTGATACAATATCAAAGAATTATAACACATTTCCAATGAGAACCAGCATGACCAACTGGTTTGTAAATTGATTTCCAAATTAGGGAAGTGATTCATTCCCCAGTGTAGCTGGGCCTGTCGAAGTAGCCTTGAGTGAGATACTTTACATCTACCTGCTCCAGGGACAGCACTGCCTGGCTGACCCAGGTGCAGCAATGCAGGGATTACAAAAACTCTGTACTTGGTTGAAGCAATGGAAACTTAGCCGCAACATCAAAACTATACATTTCTGCGTGAGTCTTATGATCGCTCACAACAGGGCCCAATGGTGCTCTCCAATGACATCTGGGATGAATGGCGGATGAGTGGTGCCATTGTTGGATCCACCATGGAGGAGGTAGGGAAAAGCTTGTACCAGCCGATAACCATTGTGCTGAGGTCCAGCTCCTCCAGTAGGATTCGAGCTACACCCATGAAGCATTTGCGGTCCATCCGTCCATAGTTGCCCCAAACAATAACCTGTGGAAGAGAGTCGTAATATAGAGTTAGAAGGTAAGACTCTAAAATATACTAAAATATATTCCTATAATAAAAACCAGAATGTTTATTTCCTGCATTTGTAATTACATATAGACTCAGGAAGGGATAGAATGCATGTTTACAGAGCCTACTTCAAGACTGAAAACAAAATAAAGGAATAAGCTTAATAAGCTGCCTTGCTCATCTGTACTAAACCCATCAGTCTTGATAGTTATTCTCTCTGGTACAGCAGCAGAGAGAAGAGTTAGGTGTCAATAAAACTAAATAAAGAGGTGCTGTGCACGAGAGAGAGGGATGATGGTAGTGTTTGGAATCCTGTGTGTGTTTGTACTTTTGTTGTCCTCTGCCTCCTGACATCCTGATAACATCAGGACTCATCTCAGACCACCCAGCAGCTTGTCAAGGAGTGGACAAAATAATCAATATCCTTCAGCAAATGTGTCCACTCATGTTTTGGTCTTGTGTGTCTGTACATCCCAGCACACTGATTTCCTTGGTATATGTTAGTGTGTGTCTGCAAGTGATTTCCACAGAGACTCAAAGGTCAAATCTATTTCAACCTAGTCTTCTGCTTTTCAAAGAAGGATAATCTATTTCTTTTTCTGATTTTTCTTCAAAAAAGATCTTAACCTTAACCTCTACAAATTAGGAAAGAGACATTGGTAATGGGAGAAGTGAGAGTTAAAACAGCAGAAACCAGTTGTTTGTTAGCTATGGAGGATAACATCTGCAGTGTCCAAGATCCAAAGTTTGCACTCTCTAGGAATAAGAGAAATGCTCGGAGAACAAGGCAGAATCAGTGCTAGATCTCACTAATGTTTCTGGGCCCGAATGGGAGCAAATCCCTCCAGTGGGAAGCTTTCTTAGGCAGCGTAAACAGAAAGATTAATACCCATTATTTTGGAATAACCACTAAGTTTAATAACTGTTTGAGGGTCGTGTCAGAAGAGATTAGGTTAAGACAGGCTGAATTTGAACACTGATGCCAGGTTGACGTTGATCTATAAGCAATGGCACTGGACAGAATTACCTCACCTTGTTAAGTAAGGGTATGTTACAATAAATATTTACATGTCTGTGGTCTAGCATATAAAAGTCACATATAACCTAGTGAGATTATTCCAAATAGCCAGCATGTCATTTTCTAATCCGCTGACAGTTTGACAGCAGAACCTCCCCCTAGTTTGAAGAGACAGCTTAATAATAAATGATTGAAAAGAGTCAGATAAAAGACACATACTGGAAACATACACAAAGTAAACCCTGGATCTGTTTTTAATAATAATCAAAGAAAGAAGAAAATAACTGTAGTATAAATTTAGGAATTCAGTAACAGCTGCCACTCATTTTTGTTGTTTTGTTGTTTATTGACACCGAGTAAAACATCATCTGCCTTTAACGACTTCATTTCAGATTCCAAAATGCTTGTTGTGTTGCATCCTCTGCTTCCGGTTGTATTCTGTGTTATTTTACTTTGTGCCTTGTTGTGAACATTAGTTCATCGTGGCTTTCTGTGCTGTGCATCACCTCATTGTTTCCCTTTTACATTACTGTCTTAAATCTATCCCCCCTCAGCCTTCTTCCTTGTAATACCCTCATGTTTCTGAGTCTCCCTGGTTGTTTTCTCCTCCTGACTATATCTTTTCTTGAGCTCATTGCTTTCAATTTTTTTCACCATGTTGGACTCATCTACCTCACTGTGCAGTGTTTTATATTAGTATCACTGTAAATAAATAAAGCACAATTTCATTCTGTCACCCACGCAGGCCCTTGGTGTTCACTTCAAGTTATTTTTGGCAGTGTGACAAATGAAGTCTCATTTTAGTTAATTAACAAATCATTATAAAGTGATCATGCAGGGTGGTACTCTATTTAACAACTTTTATGCCCACCCCCTAACCATGAATTTGGTGAATCATTACACACTTTGTCGTCATGCGCCATATAAAATCTTAATTTACCCCTTATAGCCATGCCTCATTTATAAAATGTTCAGAATGGGGACATGGGAGAATGTTTTTTTATGATGTCAAAATAAAAGTTGACAAACAGCTGTTAGTTAGATTTCGCACTTGATATGTTTTGGAAAGGCTGGAAAAATAGCTGAAAAAGCTGAGAGTTGGTTTTGGGCACAAGTAGTAAGTTTCTCAGTGACTTTTTAGTGTAGACTTAAGCAGCTTTTTGCTTTGCTAGATCAGTAAGTGACAAATTGAAAAGTGCTGCTGATTTCAGCGATTTTCATTATCCAGTGTGAATGAGTTTGATGAAACTCGAAGGACAGCGACATGACAGCAGATAATTAAGAGGGAGGCGTTTAGTGGCTAATTACACAGTGACGGGAGCAGCAGAGCAGCCAGAGCAAGAGCTGCAAGTCTCTCCACTGAACACTATACTATTTTTACCTGCTGATTACTGATGGCAAAAAAATACATAAAAGGGTAATATTCTGGCAGTTGAGACGCCAGAAAAAATGCTCTAAAATAACAGAAATGTATCATTGCATTAACTTACATCAACTTTCTGTAATTAAAATGTAGTTTTTAGCTTTAAGTTACATGAGCTCTTGTGTATTTTTTGTCTGTTTTATGTTAAATAGCGGTATTTACTTGTTAAAACAGTTACCTAATAATATAGCCAAACACTGCTATAATATAAATACCCAGGCCAAAAATGACAGAATATTATTGTTATTAGTTGGAATTTTTTTCAAAATCGTGTACATTTAATCCCTATTAAATGTTAGGAAAAAGATATACTATGCATAAATAAAATTGAAAACACTTTTATAAAAACTATTAAGTGGATTTATCATAACAGCAATGGCCTGGTCTTTACATGTAATTTTACATACATGTATAACTCTTGAATATTTACTAAATCTGTGCTCCCACAAATACTTATAATAGATTTGACTTTTTAAAAAGGTATTTTTGACATTTTTTCATGCTAGATGACACAAAATGTCAATGGATGCTAACTTTGGATAGCTCAGTAGGTAGAGTGGTGGCCCCATGATCGGAAGGTCGGGGGTTTGATTCCCCTGAACAGCTACCCTGAGGTTCCCCTGAGCAAGGTACCATCCCTACACACTGCTCCCAGTGGCTGCCCACTGCTTCACTGAGTGAATGGGTTAAATGCAGAGAGGGATTTTCCCCACGGGGACCAATAAAGTACACTTTCTTCTTTCTTCTTCTTGAAGCACCTCCAACTTTGGCCCACTGTACTTCTTATTTAGCACTTTCATAAAATATTGAATGGTTCCATGATATGATTAGCCTGCAATAGAATCAGCATTCTCTGTATTTTCTGCTGATGCCCAAATTGAATGTTCTGTGTAACGAACTGCATGGCACGTCAAGTTAGGTGTATCTTACCTGGACCACTTTCCCCTGTGGACTCTCAGAGAAGACCAGGACCTGGTTGTAGAGAGGATCCAGAGATTTTCTCACTGATTTCGTCTTCTTCTTGGCCACACAGATTCCATTCTCCAGAAGATAAACTTTAATGTAGGCTGCTAGAATGACAGCAAACACATAGATTTGACTGATTAATTTCTAGTTTTTCAGTATATGATAAAAAAAATATGCTCATCTTGTTGAGACTAAAAGATCTTCCAACATACTGTCTGGGCATTTGTCACATACAGTGTGTTTTGAACAGATGCTATAAAATAATGACTAACAAATAATGCTGTTAAAAGTGCTGTTTTGATATGTAGAACTAAGCAGGATAAACAGCTAAATTTCCCTTTGTTTAAAGTGGCCCAAAAAAAGGTGAAACACCTTGGTCACTTTATTACTGAGCAAATGAATGATGATGATGACATATAGAGACAACGGTGTAAGCTCTATGTGCAGGCAAATACTATTGCACGCAAATTCAGCTTTTGTTCACTTCCAGTTAAAGTGGCTTTGTTAAAGCATATTGTACACTGCTATATACTGCCCCCCTTGTGGTCATCCTACAAACAATGTAGCATGCAGAAGCTGCATGTTGCATATAATGATGCGATGAGAATCCTTTGCAGGATACCTAGAAGGGGTAGTGCCAGCCAGATGTTTGCAGCTGTGGGTGTTTGGACTTTTAAAGCACTTTTAAGAAAGTTAATGTTCAATTTTAGAGAATGACTGGATGGTTCGAGTAACAGTATAATTTTAGCACTCGCAGATCCGACAGTGAGTGGTTCCCGTTACTCATCCAGTCTGAGAAAGCACTGGTTGAAGTGTTTGTGTATTTATTGATTTCTTTTAAGTAATTGTGTTTTAGGTATATTACGGTTTTATATTTTTACAAATGTTTTATATGTTATATATTTATTTATATATATAAATATATATATATATTTTTTTAAAGTTTATACCTTGTGTTTTGGGGAGGGGGAGGGCTTGTGTGTGTGTGTCTCTGTCTTGTTTCTATGGACATGAAGTCTGCCAATAAAGATTGAATTGAATTGAATTGAATACTCCTTATAATGTACAAATGGAATTTGGAGGCTGAACTGAGATGAACCAAACAGTTGATCGTGTCAGTACTGAATTGTGAATGAAGCTGTAATGTTGTATAATCACATCAACAAGCCTAAGATGAAAGCACAACACATGAATGTGTAACCCTCGAATGTTCTAAGATACCTGTGGTGATGCTCCCATCTAACCTTGCAAAATACAGGCTAGGGAACAAGCTTATTGTTCAAAATTTTGCTGTTCACAGTGACCAGAAAGTAAGGAGAAAGTTCTAATCATCTGTATATTTTGAAAAGAAAAATGATAAAAACTGAAAACTATGATTTATGATCATTTATGATCACTTGACCAGCTGTCAGAATAAAAGCATCTACTACTGTTTGTACAGGTTTAAAGAAGAAATATTGGCTAATAATAACATATGGTTTTGCTAACAGCATTCTAATGTAAGTTTACAGTACTGGTGCTTACACACACGTCACAGCTTTCTGTCTAGTGTGCTGATAACAGGATAGAAATAATTCAGACACTGGCACACTAAAATCTGCAGGCAAAATCTCACTTGTCTTTACACTGTACACGGAGTTCCTTTTATCTCTATCCCTCCCTTGTCATGACCATGTTTTTCTTTCAGTTACAATATACTGGTCTATGCTGATTTGTTTGCTTTCCTCTGTTTATTTTCCTATTCTCTTTTATCTCTCCTTCATAGTTTTTTTTCCAGGTACTTTTTGTTCCATTTCAGTGAAGGTGTTTAGCTCTTATGCAGTTGGGATTCATGCCTGCTTTAGTATTGTGCAGCGGTGAGGTGCTACAATCAAAGTCAAGAATATGATCATTCTGACCAGAGGAGGCATTTAATACTGGACTGTATCTTTGGATTAAAATCTGAAGTCAGAGCATCAAGATGCACATTTCACTACTGCATGAGCAAAGACAAATGCAGTTGTTACTTATTTAGTGCATCGCCTGCTTCTGCTCCATTCCCCCCCTTCACTCGTCTATTTTTTATATTGTCAAGCACAAAAAGTATGTTTTTGGAAGCTATATCCCATTAGTATTAAATATGCCCTACAGGCTGTTGTGTATGTGAAACTATTTGCTGGCTTGTAAAGCATTCATGTGGAGTACAAACAGAAGTAAAGCAGCTTTATAAATGTTAAATTTCGACTCAAAACACCTCACGTTATGGTATAAATGGTATTCTCTGAAAAACAGAGCTCAAAGACTGATCACAGACAAACCTGGAGGTCCCTTTGAACCTGGTTTCATGGTGAGGCCTCTGGCCTGGACGACCTCCACCTCCAGTCCCCCATTCCGCTCCATCAGTCCAATCTCTACATCACCTGATTGGGTGAAAAAATGAGGTTAAAGGAGGTGAATATTAGCCCAACAATTAGTAAATAGTTTTAGAAGAAGATACTAAAATGGATGTGAGACATAATCGTGTAAGATCACTTGGTAACTTCAAGTCAGTTGCTAGACATGTCCAAACTATCCATCATGTATACAAATGTACATCCTGCACTGGTTTGTCAAATGCCTTTTACACATTGTGACCATGGCCGTGTCATATTATGAAGGTGATTCTGAATGAGAAGCCAGTCACACTGTATGAGCAATCACAGAAGGATCCTTTGACTTATGTCCTATTTTACTTTGCATGGGACCATATCCTACTAAATTAATATCTGACTGCATCAAATAAGTGAAACTAGAGTACGAGACCATAGTTTCACTTATTATTTTCTCAAACACTCTCTAGACCTCAGTTCAGTTTGACTTCTTTGCACAACCAGAGAACCAGAGAAATGGCTCTGGTTGACCATTAGAAAGAATAAAAGGACTTGACACATTAGCATTCCTTTTCAGACCCAGAACCCAAATCCATTTTTTATATACGATCCAACTTCCAAACCAAATCTTGGAGCCAAGGGAAAGACGGTCCCAAAGCAAGTTCAGTTTACTGTAAGAGCAAAATACTGCATCACATAGAGCACACTTCTCTCTGTCCAAACGTTCTGCATATTATGTTTTCTGTAGCAATAAACCCAACCAACAATAAAAATCATGGTAAGTTACTTATTAATAGAGTAATAATATAAAGGCTTAATATAAAAACTATTTAGAGATTCTGAAATATCTTGTTGGTCTCCCAACATCAAGCTCCTTGAATTATGTTAAGCAAAATGGTGTGAACTTCAATACAAGCATCTCTGAAGCTTTCTTTTTAATAAGTCATGGTTTTGGTTCAGTCTTAACACTATAATTTATCCCAGTCAGCTGGCTCCTCACAGAAAAAAGCCATAAAGACAGTAAAACATGTAAGAGACCAAGCTTTTACTGCTAAATAAGTAAATATATCATTCATATGTACTCTCTAATCATAGCTCTGTCTGCGTTTTCTTCCAATAATGATCTGCATTTTTTATATTAAAATTGCGTGCACATTGCAATAATTTCTCTCATTAGAAGTAACTTTGGAATAAAAGTTTTAACTAAATGTCCCCAAAATGACAAATGTATTCCTTTGAAAGTGACACAGCTCAGATGAAAGCCAAGTTATTCTGGGTTCTCTGACATTATATAATGTTGGACCAGGCAGCAGGTTTGGAGTGGAGCTGGTCCAGTCAGTGTCACTGTTGTTGGGCCAAGGACACTGTCTGGCTGCCAGTGAGAAAACTGACCCACTTACAGTAAATCACTGCTATAGAGGACAGACTTCATGCAATATATCCAGTATATACAGCCTGGAAATGAATAAGTGAAGTGCTGGAGATGATGAGAAAAACAGTAAGACGGCTGATTTGTGAGGCACTTTCTTTGCCAATGTAAAATGATTTTAAGGAACCATTTGGTTCAGTTTTATGAGTATAAAGCATTTTTTTTCTTTTTAATTTTCTGACCCAGCCTGTATATCAAAAATGGAAAACACATTTTTATTCTACAGAAACAGAAATGTAAGAAATTGAATTGGCTGTAGCAAAATAATTAAAACTCCAGTCTTCTCTTACCCATGGATGTTGTCGCCAGAGTCTGTCGCCCAACAAACTGGGCTGGTCCCATCCCATCCAGGAAGTCACTGAACTGAGCATCGGATGCCAGACACATGCCACTGTAGTTAAGACTGCAGAGGGAACAAAAAAGCAGGCAGACAAAGACACGGATGGTTAAACATGACCAGACAGTGCTTAATGCAGTTCAATTAGCAGAAGAAAGTGAGTGACTGAAAGATAATGAGACAATGGAAGAGAGGAGTAACAGAATAGGGACAAAAGCAATCCAGAGGAATAACGAGATAGGGACTGAAAAAAAAAAGAAAGAAAGAAAGAAAAGGCTGATAACCGAATACCATTTATCACTCCCCTTTCAGGTTAGTTAAACTCACAAAATTTTAATTGGCTTCCTGAAACTAGGCTCAGATGTTGGCTCTAGAGTTTGACCCCATGTGTCCTTATTTTGTGTGGTTTTTATGTGTATACAAATCAGCTCAAAGTGCTTTGGTGGCAAACAGCCAGGTAGTAAATATGTGTGTGAGTGTGTGGGTTTATTTGTTCTATGAGCAATAGACGACAGCACTTTTCTTCCATTGCTCTACGAGTCTAACATGATGTGTAAATAAAACATACCAATACACTCTCAAAAGTAGGAGCATAGTAAAAGTCAGTTTTCGTCCCTACAGTTTAAGTCTACACAGATATACCCCTCAAGGCTAAAAGCTGGACCTCCACTGTGTACCAAAAACATCCCAGGCAGCAGTGATGTGTCATGATTTATACATTTTAATGACCTAATCACTGTGACTTTCACCTTGTAGTTAGTTAACACAATAAAAAGGACACCTTTCAGCTATCTTGTATTTTTAAAAAAACATTAATATAGTTCACTAACAGAATAACTTCTTTAACTAAATTCAGTGTTGTGGATATATTATTTGAATATCTGAATATATTTGATAAGTAATCAGTCTTCTAAAGAAACAACATTATGTAATGCTGAAGAACCAACACGAGTCATGAGTAAATTATTACTTTCAACCCTGTCTGAGCTACCAGCTTATTTTCATAGAGGTTATCCTTGCTTCTATGAAAGGACTGAGACAGTGACCTCTGTCTCTGTGCTGGGGGTCAGGGTCAGGGATTTACTTCCTCCTCTCTTCATTTCTTTTGCTGCTTGTTCCAGGACAAAGCTCTCTTTTCATGGACTTTCATGTCTTTGTACAAGTTGATGGTTTTACCACAGTAGAGAATAGCCTGCATGCATCACTGTTTGCAGTGTTTTCATTTACAGCTGTAATGTACTTCTCACTCACTGCAGCATGTCGCTGCTCAGTGCTGAGCCACGTGATCACAGGAAAACTAAACACAGCAGAGAAGGGAGGAGGAGGTGGAGCACAGTGTGCCTGCATGACAGGAGCAGTGTTTATGCTGGTATCGATCCAATACCAATACCAGCGATGGTATCGGTACTATCGATATTTAGATCGCTCTACCCACCTCTACCATGATGACAAACTGCTGTACCTCTAAAGGGCCATTTATGCAGAAAGTGAATAGCAGTAATGTAGCGTCTATACAGGGTACAATAATTTTAACAAATGACAAGGAGAAAAACACAATGGTGACATTGGAGTAGACAGGTCCCTGGTTAAACTTTTCCAACTTAGAGTTAAGCGACTGAAGAAATTTCCAATGAAAGCAAAGTGACTGGACCACACTGGACCACCTAGAAATGGCATTACACCCTCAGGAACTGGAAGCGCCTTGTGCAGATTTCTGTGTTGATTTTAATTCCAGAGGAAGTTTGGAGCTCTCCAGTTACTGAGTCAGTTGAGTGTTGGTGACTTTTACGCACTATGCCCCTCAACACTTGACAATCCAACTCTGTTGCTTGTAAAACACTGGCCAAAAGTTGGGACACACTGCAAACTTTTGCCTGGCACTATATTTGTAGTAAAATGCATGCATGCATTTTTGAAGAATTCATTTAAATCTGTAGGAACTTGGTATGTTTAAAAAGAGGCCTATGAGGCAGGCAGTGTTTGTATGCCTTTGAATGGCACTGTACATGATGTAAAAGGTCACACAGACATACTGTATATATATTGTATCTGTATCTGAGGTGTGAGTGACAATTGTGAGGGTAACACAACCTTGAAACACGCATAAAATTGAACAATGAACTTTTCGCAACTTGGACGGTGGCAATAATTTAATTTAACGACAAATGTGCAATGTGACTACTGGTTCTGTGGAGAATTTATTCATTACTCAAAAAACATTTAAGAGAGTGGGGAAAGTAGTATATGTCACATAATTCACCATTCTCTAACAGCCACTTGGAGCCAGTGGCAGTCAACCCATTCTGTCGTTTAGTTACGAGGACATGTTGGTTCTAAATAAAGTCATTAGCCATGTTCCCAACCAGAGACTGAGCAAAGAAAGACAGGAAAGATTAACTACACACATCCCTCTCTCACTGTCATTTCTTTTCCTTTCACCTCTCCTCCTTCTCTCCAGAGCTCTCATTAGTCTCTTTCTTTCCTCCTTTTTCTCAGATTATGCAGTTTGCAGCTGTTTCGAGCCCCACGAGATAACATTCTCTCCTTGTCTCTACTTTTATCTCTTTTCCATACCCCTCTCTTCTTCTTCTTCCCCTCTTTAACCTACATGTTTTTCCACCTTGCCTTCACTTTGATATTTTATCATACTTTATGGTTGCTCAATTTTAAATTATCCCCACTCTCACAAGAGTGCTTGGGTGCACATATAAGGAACAAATCATTATATATTTTTTTAAACTAGACACTCCATGCTGACTTTGTCTTCAGTTATTAGATTGTTCGAGCAAAGTCATACAAAAGCACAAAGTCTAACCTTTAATACTAACTGCAAACCGAGTATGCAAATGCTTCATTACAAAATAATTTAGAAGTCGTTCAGTGCAATAAAGGAAAGCAATTATTTAAATTAGTAATTTACATTCAGGTGGCAGCATATAATAAGTAATGACATGTCAATTTTAGGGGATGAAAGATAATCCCAAACTCTCATTTGCATCTCGTTACTTTATCTTTTCCCCTGTGTTGTTTGTATACATCCCATGGACGCTTGGGATCTGGGAAGTTTGGACACCAGATCAGGATCTTGAGCTTTTTGTTGTGTAACTTCAAGTCATTCTTGGACAGCTTATGTGGTGCATTGTCCTTCTTGGAGAAATTGCATCTGAAAAAAAATATTTAAGTGGGTTTTAAGTAACATGCACAAATACCAGGAGGTTTCCAAACAGAACCTTGCATTATCATGTAATGATCAACATTATTCACTTCGAGTGTCAGTGGTTTTATGTTGTAGCATGCTGGTCTATGTATATCACAGCATGTTTTTTTTTCTTCTTTTGTTTTGTTTCTGTGACCATAATGCATGAATGTAATATGCAAAGTATTAAAGTGCTGCATATATGGAATTAACATAATACATCAATTAATATGTTTGTATACTGAAGAAATTACATTCCTAATGAGGTAAAAACCTTTGTATATGTGTATCATGAGTACCCATGCAAAGATATTAGTCAAACAACATTAGCTGAGTGGGTATTACTGGGTGATAAATTCCTGAGCTTTAGATTATGTTAGTGTGTGGGGCACATCTGGGGATTACACTGCTGTTTCGCAGAAATATGACGTTCAATGTAAACCGCAAGTGGGAAACCGATGGGAACTTTGCATAAATATAAGATCTCATACTACTCAGTTTTTTGTAATGCACTGGAATTTAGAACAACAACAACCTTTCATTAAAGTTAAATAAATATGGAAATATATTTGCAGATTTTACAAATATATTGGTAAAAAAAATCTGTCTTTCTGTTGTTAAAATATCATTTGAACAGAACTACATTTATGTTTTCTGTCATCATTGTCATAAGCTCCACACATACTGCACTAAAATTTAAAGCGTCACAGCTGAAGCACTGCTTTGCACATCTGACAAAGGATTGGTTGTCAGAAGTACATTATAATTTTACAACATGAACCCAGTAAAATGTCAACATGTTTTTTCCTGGATATTTTTTAAAATGATGTCTCCTTTTAGAAAGAGTCACAGTTGTGTGTCTCTCTTACACAAAGACACGCATTTCCATTTACCTCAGTTTCCACAGTGAATGTGTGCGTGCATTGGATCCTGAATGGCTCCCACCATAAATCAATAAGCTCATAAGTGTGATTGGATGGTGTTAGCTAACAAAGTGCTTATTCATGACTGTGCATAGAGAATGATGGAGCTTTTCAATCAGCAGACTGAGCCAGACAGCTGACGTAAAGACTGAAATACAGACAGGAAGACGAGCAGTGGTTTGCTGCGGATGATTTAAATGATGCAGTGAGTCAACTGTTGCCAGCTTAATGAGTCAACTGTTGTTCCCTTTAATGTTTTGTTGCTTGCAGCATGGTGCATGCACAGATTTTAAAGGCCCCTTCTGTTTCTGGTTTTATATAATTTATTTAAGGGATTTTTAATGTGCTTTTAATATATGAAAAAAAAGAACTGAAAGAAAAAACACAATCATGGAGAATAGAGCTGAACATACTGGAACACCAGTTAGTTACACAATCTATGTGATCTGGTATCTTTTGAACATTGATAGCATTGATTTCCCCAATGTATTTTCCATGTGGGTTATGTTTACAAGAATTATTTTTCATTAACACAAATATGTACAAATGATGTTCATTTCAGTTTGAAAAAGACAATGATCAGTCACAGGATTTAAGACAGAAATATATCTTCCTTGTTCTTGTGTAGAATTAGGGATGTCAAGCATATTGACATTGTTTTGGAAATCTTAAAATGGGAGATAATATAAAGTAAAAACGTATTACTATGGAGCTTGTCTGTTTATCTATATTAAACCAAATAACAAAATACAGAGAAGGTAAAATTCTTTAGATTTCTGTCACAACATACACCTTTTTATCTTGCACAAAATAATCAATATTGAACATTAAAAAAACCACTTGAACTTACCTCAATATGACGACACTTACACTAAATGGAAAAAAGTCCTGGGCGACCTGAGTTGTTCTGAGCTATTGTGTAAGTTATCTTTTGTTTACATTTGTCATATCAACCATGTATAGTATGAACAAAGATGGTAATGGAGCCTGGTGAGTCTGCAGGGCACAGCACTTTGGGACCATGAAGAACATTCTGGGTGTTTTCATAGGATAACAAATTTTATCTAATATTAACCATGTTTCATGTCACATTTGTCAGGGAACTGGGTCTGTGACCCACTATTTTTGAGGGGTTTTTTTTAAATTGTTTTTGCAAAACAATTCAAATACATTTTGGTGGTGCATGTCGACATTTTTATGTCGGACAATCACTTCAATAGAAATACATATCAGCAATGTCTGTGACCTAGGTGGCATTGTTTTTTAAACTATTTTTAAATTAATAGTGTGTGGTATAAGTGGTAAAAGGCAGAGCTCCATTTAGGTAAGCTAGACAACATACGACGTGATGCGATGTGTGCTGTGTTTTCAGCTAAAGTGACTTGGATGTGGAAGAGCAGTAAAGACTGCAGAGTTTGAATAAGCTAAATCAAAGAGCCTCGTGTGAACACAGATTTTCTTGCACTGTTTCTCCTTCTAAAACTCTCTTTGTCATTTTTTTTTATCTGTGCCTGTAATGCCTTCATTAATTTTTTTTTACCTCACAGTTATTAAGGCTTCACTGTGGACTTCTATGAAACAATCAATTAGGTTGTCTTCTTCTTCTTTTCATATAGTTGTGTATGTTGGCTCTGACTGACATCTTCTGTTTGATTTATTCATCATTAAAAAAGGATTTGCTTCTGCTACTAAAGAATAAATAAGCTAGCATCATTAAAATCCAGCTAATGTATTCGTTTTTTTTCCATACTATGCAAAGTAATCCATGTTTTTAAGCAGAAGCTCATAAACAACGTATTTGCATATTCCAAATATAAATGGAATATTAATATGCACGCAAACACACTCAATGATGCAATCATCCTCTCGTTATTTTCATCCCTCCTCTGTTCCTCTGTAAACCCTCCCAGCCTACATCAGTCTGTCTGACTTGTCTTGTTATGTAACAGTAGGAATTCAAGCTGGTAGCCAGGTTGGCAGTTATCTGCATGTGTCCGTGTGTGTGTGTATGAGTGTGTTCAGTAGTACTACACTATTACTGCTGATGTCATAGGTGCTCTGTATGCTCTCTCTCTCTCTCTCTCTCTCTTCCTGTGCATCAAAGACATTGCTGATGTTTTTCCTGTATGACAGGTAATAGAAACACAGCAACACGAGGAAGAAAATAACCTGAAAACACAAAGGCGTGACAGCATCTTCTGATTGCAAAACCTCAACCAAAGGAATCAAATCTCTGAAATTCCGATACACTAAAATATATTCCTTTTTTCATTTTAAGTTTGAATGAACTGAATTTGAATCCTTGCAAAAATGTGCTATTTTCAAAATAGTCTCAGTAGTTTTACTGATATAGTTTAAAGTGCAAATAGATCGTCCAACATCCAAAATGAATTCAGAAGAAAGAAGAAGAGAAATAACGAGTTAACATAAACCAGTGACACACTCCAGGGCCTGATCAACCCTGGTAGGGCCTCCTTGGATGAGGGTGTCTAGTGATAATGGCCGAAACACCCGATGAATCCAAGGTCCACTACTGACGATGTGACCCAAACTGGTAAAGTGTCTGGGCTGCCTTTCCTCATAACAGCCATCCCTCAAGATTTTCTCCATTTAAAGCAATGCATTATCAGGGACTGTAACACCTAGTCCTTTTGACTGAAACAAAAATCCAATCTACAGCCTAAAGTTTACGGGAAATTGTTCCTAAACAACTAAAATAAAGAAAGCCAAGTAACAGCAACAAAAACTACCATCGAAGGAGGGTAAAACAAAAAGAAAAACAGCTGTAAAAACATATTGCAGAGGACCTAATGTAATAAGTTTGTAGCAGGCTTTTTGTAATTTTACCAAAATGTGGATTTTTTGTGTTGGCTTTTGCTTAGTTTAGTTTTTTCAGACTCAGAATGCTGTATTTGTGGTTAAAATGGTATTTAATTAAAGCAGTATTTGTTACTTACTTCCCTTCGGAGCCATAGCTGTTCATGCTGTCTTCTATGGACTCGTGGCTAGCCTGGCGAACAGTTCGACTGGGCATCTCCACAGCCAGCCCCGTCTCTGTGCTCCTCTGGATAGCTCCCTTCAACTTCCTGCCATCTGTATCCACTGCAAGTAAGCAAACACACAAAAATAAAACCTGAATTCAGCTACATGTGAATAGAGTACAGTGTTGTGTATGTCTGCTAGCTTTAAAATTCTTACAGTTGTTTTAGTTTATACAATCCCTTGTTTCGAAATGTCTACAGTGTTGGTAATGCCGTTACTACGTAAGGATTTTCAGTTTTAGTACAGATTGATATTTACCCTTTTCTTGCAGTAAATCAGCTTCTAATTAAAAATTGACAAAAAGTCACTAAAATAAATAACCTTCAACTATTATACATCTCATCACATAAGCTGAGTACAATAAAACACTCAAATCAACTTTAAAGTAAGCGAGTGACTGCATGCGACTGGCATTTGTTGTGGCAGGATTTTCCTCTAGTTTCCGTTTTTAATATTTCATTTGTAGTTTGGAAAATACAAACAGGAGAGGATGTCAGGTTTGTTTGTGTCCCGCTGTGACCTCATCAGTGTCACACGAAAGACGACCAGAGAGATGAGAAATTTAACAAGGCCAAGGACAAAAGCACTCGATTACTCCTTAAAGCAGGGACATACATCTTGTTGCAAAGTAGCCCACAAAATCGATGTGTGGAGCACTTTATGGGACCACTCTCTGGCTTCAAGGTGTCCTGTGTGTGTGTTTGTGTGTTGATGGTGTTCATGTTGGTTTAGTTCATAATGAAGTGTTTTAGCAGGAGGTCTTTCGACCTTGTTTTTAGAACAGGACAGGAAAGATGTTTTCCTTTTAATGGTCAGGACACCCGCAAGGAAAACACACTAAGACAACACACATTCACCACAGTCGCTCGAATACATCAGCCTAAAACACATTCTAGACCATGCCACATTAATTTTGTGAAGCTGAGTGTTTTTCAAATAAATGCCAAACGTGATTAAATAACTGAATAAAGGGTAAAATCCCCCAAATGAAATACATGTCAACAAAAAGGCACCCACAGTCACACACTCTCACACACAACTACATGGGCACAGTACTGTGAAAGTTAGTTCTGCAATTATTAAAGAGCGACCTAGAATGGTGCTATTTCTATCGTGTTCAAGTGGGACGGGACGCTGGCAGATTTGGGTTACTTGCTTCTTCTTGCTGTCTGGTTTCGTATGATCAGTTATCTCCTGTGTTGGTCCAAAGATGCACTGTCATCCATTAATACCAAAGTCAGTATAGCGTGCAGTCCAGAAAACCAGTGAAGGTAAAAATTCAAGGCAGTGAAAATTTTTTTTAAGAAAAATAAAACATAGTACTGGTAGACAGAAGAAAGCTTTAATACTGTTCCACTTACTTAGCATAATTCATGTTGCTTTTAAGTTTTTGATGTGTAAGATCCCTTTTTTTCCTGCATTCACACAGCACTTCCTAGAATTTTGCTGTTTCCATATAACCATTTTGGATTTGATACTAACATCCAACAACTGTTTAGAGAAAAAGAAACGTAATATGTTCTTTGCATGACTAAACATGGGACATTGATTTTTCCTACTATCTAATTAAGATGTATCTACATGTTAAACAAGCATATTTTCAGAAACTAGACGATGTTACTTGGGAACTTAAACTCTACTCCAGACGACAAACAGGTCACAGACAGTCTTTAAAAGGTTTGACTGAATCAGTCATTGTCACACATCCCTTTCAGAATAATTTCTATCTTAAGTCTATGGCTGATTTCTGGGTTCGTTCCTTGTATAAAAGTTGAAAAAGTCTTGAGTGTGGTATGGTGGCTCAAGGAAAAAGTGTAACTACAGAGAACTGGGTAACACTTTGAAAATGCTGCTTCAAAACCTCACACCTGACATAAGCCAGGAATTTGATACCAATACCATGCTTTACACAGCACAAACTTCTATTAACCGATGAACCAAATTTCTAGTGCCACCAATTGCCTAAAAGCTGCACAAATTGAACACAATTCTCAGTAACTAAAGTTACAGCAACTGAACCTGATTCTTAGCCAAATTGATCAAACTATACCCGAACCAAAGCAAACAAACAGGACAGCCGAGTGTGGACCAAGGCCAGTTCACATATAGCCCTGTGGACTGAGTGCAAAAATGTGTAGCAGCAATAATCCTTCAATATCATAAACATATACAGGCACAAGTCAGTAATATGCATCTGCTGCAATTCATATCTCAAGCATTTATGTAATGTTTCCATTCAGAGAGATTTATATTATAATACAAGCTTAAAGCTCCAAGGTTATAAAGATAATGAGCAACAGAAAATTGGGTCAGAATGCAGATGTAATGCGTGTGACATGGTGAGCAACCTGAATATCCACATAAAAACCTTTAGAGTTGTAAAATAAGTTTCCTAATCCTAATCTTACCCGGCATCTGGATTTACGAGCAAACAAATCTGCTTTACTCCCAATCCTCCTGCCAAACTATTGTGGTAACAAGAGTCACAAGTCTTGCCAGTCTTTACTAGTATCTCCATTAAAAGGCCTTTATGAAGTTTCAGACTTCTAGCAAAATATTGCTGAATAGTTTATGCTTGCAATGCCTTTCAAATGCTGTGTAACACAAACAATTTGTATTATTTGCTGTTCGCACAACTTTGCTAACTGCTAATGTTCAACACAGGTCCTCATTGTGTTTTATAGTAGATAGAGCAATAAGAGTATTTGAATGTTAGTCTGCTAATATTTGCTGGCTGAGCAGTGTTACATTTGCTGACTTTACTTGTATTGCTATGTTTTAGCTAGGCAGCTTTACTCACAAGTGCTTTTAACCAAATCTACCTGTCGTTTCTAAAAAATAAGTCCTTTCCATTAGTTCACTTCTGGCTAAATCCTCTTATTGGATAGTGTCACTCTTTGTAAGATATTGACGGCTAAGCAAAGACATTCACTTTGCTTGTGTTTGAATTTGTGTTCTAAAAAGATTCTAACAAAAAAATTGGGCAAGAAGCAACTCCTGCCACTTAGCAGCCATCTTGTAAAATGAAAATGAAAAAGTAACTCAAAAGTTCTCTTAGTTTGTCATAGAAAAGGTTTAGGAAGGTTTTTTGTCTCTTTTTCTGTACAAGTTTGAATTCTGTTTTACATGAGCACATTTATAGAGCTTTATTCATGACAAGTCTCGCGTTAATTCATGTTATAGATCATTAAGCCAAGAAAAACAGTTACAATGAACAAGTTTTCTTTGTCTTTCTCATCTCTTAATTTACTGCTTTACTGCTTATTATTTACATGAACAGTGATGCACAAGTCAATGAGGAAGTGATTTGGGCACAGCTTGTGTCACCAGCAGTGACACGAATATGGTTGCCATGGACACAGATGCCATTACTATGGAGACTGCAGTCAAACCAGAGACAGTGGTGAGGATGTTCTGTGAGCATTTTAACACAGGGGCATATTATTAGCTTGCTTCAGTGTTTGTGTGCATGTTTCCATTATGTTGTTACGTTATGTAGACACAAAACTTGTGGAAACAACTTCTACTTGAGAACAAAATTCTGTTGGTAGAAATTCTTTGTTTTTAGGATAAAAACTTGGTTAAAGAAAATATTAGCTTTGGTTTGAGGTTAATATTATGGGCTAAATATGGTTATGCTTAAAGTGAGTCTACCGAAAATGCATTTAAGTTCATGTTAGGTCCTCTGAAGTAATGGAAACTAGATCGTGTGTGTGTGTGTGTGTGTGTGTGTGTGTGTGTGTGTGTGTGTGTGTGTGCGTGTGTAGCCTCCTGTCACCTCTTGTCACGGGTGGTGTATTGAGGTGGAGTAGAGTTACATAACTAATACAACAGGTGGGTAATGGCTGGAGACACATCTACCACTCTGGTTTGCTGCAACCCTTTTCATGCCACTGATGGGATATTATCTCTGTTCACTTCAATCCAATTGAACATGCTTTATCTGCAGCAGAGTGAAAGGCAATCTTGCCAGGCAATCAAGATAAAAGATTAAAATTTAGAGGACTGACAGTTTTTTTTATTTGCAGCATTTCTCCACTGATTTGTCCCCAACACTTTGCACAAAACATTAGGCCTGCGATGTTTTCTCCTTTCTCCTGCCTGCCCACATCTTTGCATCTCTTTCAGTGCTTTATAAAGTGAAGTCACATCAGTTACTGCCTGCTAACAAGTCATAAAAATGATAGAAAACCTTGCTACATATATACAGGCAACACCATCAGTCAAGACTAAACATGGCCTGTAACTGAACGGCAGAAAACTTTTAGCTGTATGCAGTTTTTCTTATTTTTTGACAATCAATTCGGCGACCAAAACTCACTCACAGGTCTGCCTTATATAGCCCAGCTGTGCCACAACTATGTGGCCACATCTGACATTTAATAGTTCTGGTACAGAGCCATTAGGATTTGTATAGGCCCAAATGTGCCTAGTAGACAGTTGGTGAAAACCAAAAATCAAAGCTGTGCAGTCATTCATTCTCATTAAAAATGGCTGACCTGCAGGATTTCAAAACATCAAACAGGTTGTGGATAATCAGTTACACACCTGTTCAAATGGCTTTCATGCCACAGTGGAACGTTTGTACTCGTTTTCTTTCTGCCTTGATGTTTTTTTTTCCTTAAAGCTTAAAAGAATTGACAACAGCCCATATATATATA
>NW_024582600.1:501038-537273 GCF_018398535.1 Haplochromis burtoni
TAAGATACTGCGCAGGACCCTCAAGCTCCCAGGCCTCTGGTAGAGGACCCGAGCTTGAAGGATAAACCGCCCGCAGGGGCGTGCTGGGTGTTTATATATATATATATATATTGTCTAAAAATGTGTTTGTTTTGATTCAATTCAGATATAATCACCCTGAAATACAAATGTTTACTGATATGACGATGACAGATGTTGGTCAGCCAGCATCTGCTTAGAAAGCCAAGCCCGGCCACTTTTCCTTCTGAGACCAGCTGCTGTTGTTTATTTGTTTCCAGATGCCTCGGGTCTTAAGTCTGGTGCAGTCATTTGAAATCTGGAAGCTCACTGCAAAGGTTCCTTCTGTCAACTTGAATTCTCTCCTTTCTTTCACTGCATCCCCAACCCTGGTCCAAGTGCAAGTGACCTGTCCTTCCTTTCACCTTAAAAAGTTTTTAAAGTAATCAAATGTCTGAAAAAAGTAAATCTTTGTAAAACTGAAGAATTAATATCAGAATTGGGTATTATTCCCCTCAGACATGATAAGGTTTACCTAATCCTCTTGAAAGGTGAATACCATTTCCCCACTATCCTAAATGTCATCTCTATATAAATATCAGCAAGGGCATTTCTCCCAGTCTTTTCTCCTCTCTGTTCTCCACCTCTGAAAGAGGGGGAAAAAGAATAAAAATAAAATCTCACTCCAATCTAAAATAGCCTCCTGCATTTCTGGTGAATGTAGTTCACAGCGTGTGATGAAGTGTGCCTGCTGTGATGTAGCACAAAAAGTGTCTGAGGTGACGCACAAAAGTTGTGATGTAGCAATCAGTGAGCCAGGACTCATTAGTTTGTCTCCCAGCAGAGAGATATTAATGAAAGCAGAGCAGATACAAAAATAGTCGCTCTCCATTCAGACAACTTATCTGACCAACATACAGACAGGGAGACTTGTAGACAAGGTAGGTCATACCTTGTGGCCTAAATCACTCAATAGGCAGATATTTCTGCAGTGAATTGGGATCTGCCTTAACATAAATCTCCCAAAATTGATTTCAGACTTTTACTGGTAAAATGTCTAAAAATGACAAAATAAGTATTTGCTTGTGTTGTGCAAATATGTGTGAATGTTTATGATAGAGTGTAAGTCAGTTTAAGGCACTTTGACAGCAGTAGCGAGAATCCCATATACAAATAATATTCATGAATATATGTCAAATATGTCCTTAATTAAGACAAATATGACATGAAAGGAGCAGCTGTGTTAGAGGTGGGTTGCAATGTGGCTTGCAGATACTGTAGACAGCAGTCTCAGGCAGCTTAAAGCAGCTTAAATAGCATGCTCTATAGAAGTTTTGCACTTGCCAAGTTACCAGCATTATGAATCATTAATGTATCTAAAGTACTTAAGAAAACTGTTTTTTAAAAATCACTTCATGATTCACAACTTAGGAGACACTGCCAAATATAATCTTGGCAGTGTGGTCAAATTTTCTATGTACAGCTACAGACAATATCTCTCCAACTTTCCAAACAGCATCACAAATACATCCCCTTCTTGCACAGTGGGGTGTTATCATGTCAAAGCCCCGTCAGTGTTACTGCCATAGAGTGAACTGTAGCATCATTTAACTTCCCTTTTTTCTCAGGAAGGACTTTTTTTTCTGAGAAACCCTTTATAAAGTTTAAAAACTCAACTTCAAACACTTCTGAGGCAGTGTTTGCCTCCTGTGCCGTGCTGAGAGATTGTGATGTATTCATTTGCTCACCCACCCTTCTGTACTTCCACAGTGAGTTTGCCTCTCTAGGCCACATTTTGTGTGTGTGTGTGTGTTGGGGGGGGGGGGGAATTTTAACTTGACCTAATTTCTCACATAGGGAAGAAGAAGCAGAAATCTAAAACTGCTATTGGGAATACTTTATAGAAGTCCTCCTCCTAAATTTTACTGTACATATTATAGCCAATTTAAAAGCAGACTCCCTGCTTATTTTAGTTCTGCAGATAATTTTTTTTTTTTAGCAATTATCTATTTGTCAATCAGGTTATTGTTTCCATTCTTCATAACATGAAATATGCAAAAATGTGTTAATGCATACTTTGTTGGAAAAGGGACAGTCATCGCTGCATGTCTGAACCTCTGTGGATGAATCAGTGGTTAAATGAAACTAAATGGATGTACAGCAATATCCAGTGAGTGAAATTACTTTGTCACCAGTAGACTATTCATTACAGAAAGAGATGATTTGGCATAAGGTGCCTGTCAGATTGAGAGGATTCTGGGAGGCGCTGAGAGAGTTGCATTTATTTTAAAAAATGACTTTCCTGGTAGCGGTACTACAGACGATGACGAGCGATGACTAAGGCTGGAGATGAAAAAGAAGCTGCCTTTTCAAAGCTTTGGCACCACATATGATGGGCAAAGCAGAACACTGAACGCCGGAAGAAGGAGTCAGCGCTAATTACTTTATTGGTAGATAAGCATTTTTTTAACCTTCCTAGAAATTGAGGGTTTTGCTGAGTGTGCTATACTATTTTTGAACACTGGGGAGTACTGTCACAGTCTTATGTGTTTGGCCAGGAGATACCCCAGTTTGAATGCCTTGCTCAAAGATATTAGGATAGATTAACCGACAAACAATGTTTCAGACTGATTATAGTATCAGGATCGTTTTGCTCAGCTGCAGGAGTTTATTGGCACAGCTGCTGCCTGTGAATTAATCAGTTTCTTCTCATTTAAGCAGCAGTGTGATGGCACCTGGGTCCCTTGTACACATGCCTCTACCACAGTGATTGGTGCTCCCTGTTTACAGGCTATCTAACCTAACACCAAGATACATGACTGTTTGGTAAGATGTTCTTTGTACAGTTAGTGTATGTGCATAAAAAAGTAAAGCTGCCTCACTAACACAAGATTGTGTTTGTGGTTAGAGGACACTCGCAGTAACAGTCTTGTTACACTAGTTTGCACATGAAACGGAACAAGATGGGGTGATAAAGTGGTAGCCACCACTCATCTCACTTTAAACGAGGATGTGACTGAGGCCAAAGATTATCTGACATCAAACTAGACATCCATCAGACCATGCATGTAGTCACAGCTGAGAGGTATTTAATTAGTATGAGCAGGCACTACTAATTAAGTCTACCATACGTACTTATTTCTGCATTTCCCATATAAAGTTGTATTATTAGCTACAGTATGTAAGTACAGATTCTCACAGTATGTACAGTAGTATGTGCTTGTAAAGTGTGTCTCAGTTTTTCAAATTAAAAATAAAACTTGTATACTCAACAAAGTAGGGAATTTTTTATATTCATATTAGCAATTTAAGCAGAAGATAGATGTAATGTGGAGGTGTAAGGTGAATTTAAGGGAGTGACTGAGTGAGTATATCCGCAGGCTTTTATGGTGTTCATTGGGCCTCATTAGCTGACCATCCTCCCAGGTCAGCTCAGTCTATTGATGTTGGCCAGGGGAGCATGTTGATCATGCATCATGCAATCTCTGTTTTAGCATATATACTGTATATTTAAATCAATACTGTATACAACAACAGCTCTCAGAGAGCACTAATTGGTAATATGGAAATCCATATGGACAGAGATTTTAAGATCTAGAGTGGTTTTGTGAAACTTTATGATGTCATTGTGACTTTGTAGGGCATCATATTGGAAACATAAAAAGTGCATTTTGCAGTTCTCACCAAGCCCTCTAATATGACATATTACTTGATACCTTGATTACTTGATTCTTAAAAAAAAATTTCAATGTCATCATTGACCTTGAGTGCTAACAATGTTAGTCAAGGTCAAATGCTTAGCCAAACTAGGTACTCATGTTCCCCGAGGCCTAGTATATTGCTGTGAAGTTTGAAGACGCTCCATGAAAAACTGTGGGTAATATAACATTTTTACAGATTTTCAGATTTGATGTGACCTTTACCCGATTTTCAAGAAGATTAAATCAGCTCACATTTATATTGGTGCCATCACACAAAACCTGAAAATTATATATTGAAAACTGTGCACACTAGACTGCTAACAAACTCCTTTCAGAGGGAGAAATATAGGTGCAGTTAAGGAGAATGAAATCAAAGCTTTCTCTTCTATGTACATGCCTTATCT
Organism: Haplochromis burtoni; assembly: GCF_018398535.1. Classification (NCBI taxonomy): domain Eukaryota; kingdom Metazoa; phylum Chordata; class Actinopteri; order Cichliformes; family Cichlidae; genus Haplochromis; species Haplochromis burtoni. Next base: position 505,141 of record NW_024582600.1, read on the forward strand.
GTTATCTCCTCTCAGGTGAAATGAAATGTCCCTGTGACCTGTGAAAAAGTTATTGATGAGCTGCCAATATTCTGATTAACCCTTTATATTGATTGAAAATCTCAGTTACAAAGATCTTCATTTGTCATTGGTTCATTAGTGAACTTGCTGCACTCTGGTTGACCTCCTCCTCCTCCTCCAACATGATGAAAAGCCATATCGTTTTTGCAAGAATTGCCGAATACCAGTTTGGTCATTTATGAGCTGCCAAATATGCTAATCTATGGATTCTACAAGATTTACAGTGGTATACTTTGGCACCAAAAAATCAGCAATAAATTGTTTTGTGTTAACTTTTACTTAACCAGGAGATTTTTTTTGATTTTTTTTTCCAATAATGTCCTGTGCCTCTAGGTTATGTAAGCTACAGGATGTAATCATCTGTATCAGACTTGGTCTAGCACATCTCCCAGCATCCAGTTACTGTATCTTTTTTTCTTGTTTCCTTAAATCACTTTTAATGAGTGCCCAACACTTATGGCTATACGAGCAAACCTCAAGCCGTGCTTTTTAGAAATAAGTTGGCATTTGTCATTAGCCGTTACTTGTGACAATATTGTGAAACAGGTCAGGCCATCTTGGTAAGTTATTCTGTCTCATGTACAGTACACACTTCTCAAGTGGTTTTGCTACTGTAAACAGAGTTAAACCAAAGGAGCTGCCTGGGTAAGGCAATCAGAAGCAGGAAGTATTCTCACATCGGCAGCTTCAGAAGTCACATGGGCATTGTACTAGTTAGCATTTTCACTAGTGAAGAATTCTTTTAAGCTTTAAACTCAGTCATGATTCACTACTCATTCACTCGCTCATGTATAATTTATGCAGCTTTTTGTTCCATGAACTGTGCATGCATTTCAAAGGAAGCTGAAAATTTGAAGTTCTATACTATTGTGCATAGGAAAACAGTAGGGACAGTATCAAATACCATTTAATGTCTACACTAAATTTTTATACTGGCATGCACAAAGTAGTACCAAACACAGTGTATGTTGTATTTAATAAAGGAAAGTACTGACTTTTAATTAAGGGGATTATTACGAAGTTATAAGGTCACGTAATCAACAAAGTAATACAATTCATCCTGTCATGAGCAATTTGATTGTATTTGTTGTTAAGATCTTCTAATGTGGGCGAACGTCATATACTACAAACACTTAATAATAATAATAGTGGATTGCATTTATATAGCGCTTTTCGGGGCCCTCAAAGCGCTTTACAATTCCACCATTCATTCACTCTCACATTCACACACTGGTGGAGGCAAGCTACAGTTGTAGCCACAGCTGCCCTGGGGCAGACTGACAGAGGCGAGGCTGCCATATCGCGCCATTGGCCCCTCTGGCCAACACCAGTAGGCGGTAGGTGAAGTGTCTTGCCCAAGGACACAACGACCGAGACTGTCCGAGCCAGGGCTTGAATCGGCAACCTTCCGGTTACAAGACGAACTGCCAACTCTTTGAGCCACGATCGTGCACTCAAAACGCTTTATATAACATGCCTCATTGAATCATTCATACCAGAACTTTTTTCTATGCTTTTTCTACCCAAGTGCTTCCTGTCTAACATTCACACACATTCCAGAAAGAAACTTGGCGTTCAGTATGTTGCCCAAGGATACTTTAGCATGCAAACTGGAGCAACCAGGGATTGAACCATCTACCAGTGTATAACCTGCTCTACCTCCTGAGCTACAGCCAGCCCAAGTCCCTCTGTAAGACCAGCTAAACACTCACTGGATAAAAATACTAACAAAACCTCATTGAATCATTTCTTTCCATCCCTGTGGCTTCTGAGAAAAAGTGCTCAGTCTAGTGACATCAAGGAAGATATGAGGACACTGACGTCAGCATACGTATGCATTATTTACTTGAATACCACTTCCACACAAATCTAAGATTCTCATTGCTCTGATTTGAACATACTGGATGACTGTTTCTCATCTATAAGACATTTATTGTGTTAGAAGAACAAGCGATGTTATATTCAGCAAAAGGCTAGTTATTTTCCGATAGAAAGACAAAGAGAGACAGGAAGAAAAAATAATGTAAAGAGGCAGGGCCTCTTGGAAGAAGAAAAATATCTGTCAAGATGGCGAGTTACAAAAGAGAAGAAGCCCAAATTAAAAAGAACAAGACAGAGTTTGAGTGGCAGGATCGAGAGCGACAGAAAAGATAGAGATAAAATGAAGGGTTGGCAGCATCGATGAAATGTGATAATGAAAGGGAGAAAAAAAGAAAGATGATTTATTTCTGCTCCTCCATACTGTAAGTAATCTGCCACTGAAGCAATTTAACAAAGTGATAAACAGCTTTCCAGAGAATTACACAACTCATATTTATCCTCGTTGTCTGACAGACCCCATACACTTAACTCTTTTTTATACTCTTTGATATAAGCCAAAGCAGCTAAAGGAAGTTTATAAGACACTCACATGATAGAAAGAAATGAAAATACTCAGTTTTTAATTATTTTTTTTTACAATTTTATGTAATGCAAAGCATGTTTGATCACCATTAAAACTTTTTTCAATATTTACATAATTTTGTGTAAAATGCAAAGAACGGCAGAGTTTGTTATTTTATGAAATCCCTATGGTGGTAAAAACCCATATGGAAAAGATATATATAAATCTTATAAAGTTTGTATCTGTCTTGTGTGAAACTTGTTTGAAAAGCATACAAGAGTGAAAACAGATATAAGATCCCTTGAAAAATCATATAATGAAACTTGTATGTTTTGGATACTTACTAAAACAATATATGAAAGTAATGAGAAAGTGGCCACTTTCATGAGTAAATCATGTAAGCCTTATATGATTTACTCATGAAAGTTTTTACTATTTCTTTTCCATATGGGAAGATTCATTCATTCGTTTTTGTCTGCTCTTACAGTTCCGGGTCATTGGGGGCGGAGCCTATGCCAGCTATGATAGGGTGAGAGTTTATCATAAAATATGTTTTTTTAATTACAGTTCTGTTGTTTTTACAAAACAAGCCCTATGAATGAAAACAAGTCCCATCCATTGGCCCCTTAATGCAGTGAGGTCAACCTGTACCCTTACCGGGAAAACAGCCTCAAAGTATAATATTTCCACCTCCACGTGTGACTGTGGAGGTAGATAGTATTCACTTAATCCAAACACTGCTGGTTGAGTTAATGCCAAAGAGTTTGATTTTGATTTCATGTGACCACAGAACTTTATCCCAAACCATCTCTGTATCATTTGCCTGTACATGTTCCCTATGCTTGCAAGCATAGGGGACCTTGGGCGCCATTACCGGTGTAGTGTGTTACCAATGGTGACACACTACACACGAACAAGGCTCCTCCTGTGTAGTTTTGGGCTGATCCACAACCCCTTCTCATGATCATCCTCACCCCATGAGGCAAGATCTTGCATAGAGCTCCAGACTTAGAGCATTTGATGGTCATTTTATAGTTCTTCCATTTCCAAATATTCGCACCAACAGTTGTCACGTTCTCACTAAGCTCCTTGCTGATGGCCTCGTAGCCTATTTAACCCTTGTATAGGTCTATAATTTTGTTTCTGACATCATTTGACTTTGGTTGTGCCCATGGTGGTGGAGAGGTTGGACTGGAAGAAACTGATTCTGTGGACAGGTGTGCTTCATACACATGGTAAATGGACTGGTTCACACGCATTCATGCATTGGAGAGCAACTTGGAGTTAGTTTCTTGCCAAGGATATTTGGCATGCAGACTGGAGCAGACAGGTATCGAACCACCAACCTTCTGATTAGTAGGTGACCTGCTCCACCACCCAAGACTTCAGGAGGATCAGGAGGATCTGTAATTTAATGACTGATTAATTGCAATCTGTGTGCCATGTGGGCACAGACTGGCTTCTTGCCCACTGGAGCCAGAATTCAAATACTTATTTCACTCAATTGTAGGCAAATAAATTTATAACTATTTACTTTTTGTGTTTTTTATTGGTTTTTTTTTATGAAAATACTTTGTCCTATCAGCGTTTTTTTCATCTAGTACATCTGTTTTGACTCTAACCTGATAGTTTTTTTTTTTTTTTTTTTTTTAACTGATCAAAAAGGAAAAAAATCTCGCAGTTTACTACATGCAAAACTTTGCAGTCTTGTAGCCACTGTACTAGTGGCTGCGTGTTAACATCAGCATCCCAACATGTTCTGACTGTTACTCTAATGATTAGCAGTTTAAAGATTTTTGACTTGCAAAGTTACCATAAAGCAAAACATGCAGTAAGTACCATTGGAGTTTAGTGTATTAGCATCCCAGCATTTGCTAATTGGTAGAAAAGTGGATGTTCAGTGCTAAAGACTGTACTGGACCTGAGGTACAGTACAATGCAGAACAATACATCTGCAGAAACCAAAAAATATTGTCCTCATTAAGATAAAAAGTTGAAAAGACAACTTTTTAAGTTTAAAAAACTGATTAGTTTCAGGTAATCAAACAGGTCCCTGTGCAATCTGAAAAGGAAGCATAATAAAGTCAGATATGGTGTACGATTATCTTATCAGACTAGTGTCTGAACCAGTATAACATTTCTATCCAGCACATTATCAGTGATAATATCTTGATCAAATCAATGGCAGTGCAAGAACCCTTTTTCTACTTACAAGCGATGACTGGACAGTTTTCTTGTGTTGCTGCAGGGAGAATAAATCACTTTAAGGAGCACCAATTTTGTTGGTCCTTTCAATGAAATAAATTTTAACATGATTTTGGCTAGTTCTTTGATAAAGGACTCACACGCGCACACAAAAAGCCCTTGTGTAAGCACTCACTCTCACATCCACACAAGAGAGTCCTCTAACCTCTATTAGAGCTGGCACTATGGTGATTTGTTCCCGCCAAGGTCTATATTAGAACCGCAGGGCAGTGAAGAGGAATAACTGGTCCAGAATGGAAGCAGAGGCTCCAACAAGCACTTTTTTTAAAAGCAAGAAAATGCCTGAGCAAGGACTTTTGAAAATAGACTCTGAAGAATCAAGTATAACAATGAAATTAGAAAGAAATGGTCCAAAGTTGAGTTAGACCTATATTAGAATTATTTTATAAGGACACTAGAGGTCATTTTTAAGGAAACCTTTTCCAAAATATTATAAAGTATTTTACGCATCATAACTTAGAGTTGACCTGAAAAAGCACATTTCCTTTTTTACAAGTAGTAACAATCCCAAAACTTATTTTCAAAGTATATTTTCTTGTACCAGCTAATGCAAGCTCACTCTGATAGTCTAACAGCTGTTACAGTTTTAAAATTTCATAACGCCAGATGACAAATTGTCTTGTTTTTAATGGATTATTGATAATCTACTGTGTGCACCCCTGGTTTGTCTAAAAATAAAAAAGGACCCAGTAAATAAGGATGTATAGAAAAAGACGGGTTGCATATGTTATCATTAAACAAAAAGCCTAACATCTGTGTTACTTTCTTTTCTTTAGTTAATTCATTTTACTGTGATAGAGGACTATCTTTCAACATTTTGACAGAAATGTGGATAAAAAAGAATTGTGGATACTTTTTGTTCCGATAAACTAGCGTAATATCACTACAAAAGTCTTCGTGTCCTTAAGGTGCTGTTGGAGAGAAAATTCTTGGTGGTAAACTGATTCTTGGGGGATTGTAAATGGCGATTAATAGATGTTAAAATATAATTAATTAATTTTGAAATGAATGCTTTCAATTATATGAAAAGAGACCACAAATCCCCAGAGCTGCAAACAGAATTTGGAACACTACTGAGAAAATATCCATGAGCATATCTTTGTACAGTGATGGACTATTTTCTACTCACAAAATCTCTCCCAATGAGAGGACATCATATTAGATTCAGTGCATGTTACATACATCTTTACAGCAACTCCTAATATTCATTACAGAAACATGTTCCATAGAAAATTCAGTTAGAGCCAGTGAACATCTTTACACTCAGTTACTTAGTGTAGATGCAACACTTCTGCAAGAACAGAGACAAAAAGCGTTGGATAATCTGAGCTTAGTTGATCCAATAATAGCATCAGATAATTTTCTAAGCTTTTCGCTATGTAGCTTGATTTTATTAGCATTATGATACCAAACAAACGGATTGTAAATGTTACTGCTAAAATTCTGAGACATCAGTAGGTGCTCCACCTACACGTGCTCCACGTGTTTATCTTCATGCGGTTTCATGAAAAGGCCTCTTTCGCGAGCATTTCAAATTTAAGAAATTCGAGTAAAACTAAATGAAAGCGGTGGCTGTGATATATTTTCTCTTAAGTGTTCACAAATTAAAGCATCAGAAGGGGGAGGTCATGAGGAGGGGAGGTGGGGTGGTTGTGCTGCTAGCTGTAGCCTTAATTTAAATTTATCAGATACGAGAGTGGCAATAAATCTCATCTAGCACTCAAATAAGAACATTTGCCAAATGTTATGGCCTTGACCACTGTCACCCACCCATCTGCTTAACCTCTTCTGTGTTTTCGTGATATGTAGATCCTGCTGTGCAGTCCTTGAACCATGATATGACCCAAGTGCCAATTAGTCTGCTTCCAGGATTCATTCGACCCTGATTGGAAAGGCAACCCATCCAGCTCACCAATCAGCAAACTCACCTTGTTGCTGACATCTAATTTAAGGGAAGCACTGATGTCATTCGGGCAGTGCTGTGATATAATGTGAGCAGCCTGCCTCTGAGTCTCCTGTAGTTCACTGTGTATTCGTCTTTACTGTGCAGATTCTGTTTGGTAGTCATTTGAAGTGAGTTAACACTATGCAGATGTAGTTCAAAGCTGTTTAACTGGTTGTTTTTCTAAAGAGTTTGTTTCACTGAATCATATTACTGCCAATTTATTCTGATTTCAGGACCCTTGTTTTTACTTTTGCAGTTTTGTCTCTTCTTTTTAGTAGCCATTACTGTTTTCTTGTTCTTCGCTTTACAGTGTTATGTTCCCTTTAGCCGAGCTAAGAAAGGACAAGGACTGAAACTTTTTCTATGAGGACAGAAAAAGTGCATGTTTTCTCAAAAATTATGAATTTTCAGATATCAATTGTTGTCCTCCCTTAAAAAGCTGCTTAAGTGTATACACAAGAGCTGTTTTATTTGCCAGAAAAAGGACATAGTGTAAAATATATTTTGCTGACACATTTAATGTATGTGTCTTCCAAAAATCTCTTTGGAAATATGATAATAACACAGAAAACACAACAAAATACAGCTGTAGTGAAAAAAAATACAGATGTTGGACTAATTTAGTTTCTAATTCAAATTCAGTTTTATTTATATATATATATATATCGCCAAATTATAACAACAGTCATGTCATTGTGCTTTGTTGTGAGGTAGACACCCTACAATAATAAAGAGAAAACACCAAGCATCAGTAAGCAAGCACTTGGCAAAGGTGGAAAGGAAAAACCCCTTTTTAACAGGAAGAAACCTCTGACAAACCCGGCTCATTTGCTGTAACCAGTTAGGGGTAAGGGAGGGAAACAAGGGTATGGGAAATCAAGATTTCCACTCACTAAGATGCTTTAAAATAATAAATCTGTCATTAATTCCTTTTCTTTTTCTACAATATATTGAATTGTTTGAGTGAGAGGTTTTATTTAGACCCAGAATGGGTCTAAGCACTGACTGTGGTGTCTGCAACATCTCGCAAAAATTATGTTCAAGCAACAAAAATAAAATCCAAGTTGCTATAACTCATAGCTAGTTTTTGACAGCACGGAAGATGAACAGAGAGGTGAAGAGTCAGGTCACTGCACAGGAAGAAAGGGCTGACAAAAGAGGAAAAGGAGCGGGAAAAAATTATGACAGGTGAGAGCAGGAGGTGAAGGAGACAGCAGAAAATTAGAGGCAATGATGGCTGAAAAGAGGTGAGGGAAGACAATGAAACATGATGATAAAAGAGAAGAACGAAAGGAAGAAGAGTCCAAAAACAAATTGGACAAAGGGGGAAACTATGAAGTAGGAAAAGTATTTTTTTTACTTAATATTTCTATTTAACTCATTAAAGGTTCTAGTAATCACAGCAGTTTACCAGGAGCCTGAGCAGGAAGTGGTGATTTTAACCTGTCATGAGAGAGAATGGGAGGTGGCTGTCAAAGCTCGTCGGATCAACACATTCAAATTGCCTCTTGGTGGCATCCTGTCATTACCACACAAAGCACGGCTGTTAACAGGCTGTGGCATTAAGAATGAAATCTCACTCTCATTCATTATGTAACGGTATGTTTGGAGAGGAATCGCAGAGGCTGTCTCGTCTGGCTTTGTCTCCACTTGAAACCCACGTCAAGTTGACTTCCTGCTCTCAGGCTGTCACAATGCAGCCTGTCAAGCCAGTCAGGCATCATTCAGACCTTCATTTCATTTCTGTACTCGTCTTACGTACTTTTTTTTCTACCTTTCCCTAATTCTTTGGCTTTCTTGTTATTTTTACTCCTTGCTTGGATCCCTGCATCTCGTCCTAGTGTCTGAGTCCTGCCCCTATTTGGAACTATGTCAATCTGAAATCTGAAGGGGTATTTAAAAGGAGATCAGTTATTTTAAGCACCCCCAGTGAGTTAGTTGCCAGTGTAAATGGTGTCTGGAAAGCACAAATTCTACAATAGGGTCCAGCATAGAAATCGATTTATTTCATCAATTATCTAGTATCACTGAAAACAAGAACGCTTCAGAGTGCCAGATGGTTCTAGCTCGCTGTCAGCAAGTAATCGATTCATTTGCAGGCCTGCTACACCAAGAGAATGCTTTTTGCAATAAATATAAGCCGCAATATCTGATAGCTAGTCGCTCATGTTTTATTAGAACCTCATGAGTTGCTGCCTGCTTTAAAGGTCAGCTGCATTCACATCACATTTGCCTAACATACTGCTGAATGAGGAATCGGCTAGCTGTTTAAACTACATTTTATGCTACAATTCGCAGAATGCATGCAAATACAGAGCTGCTCTTGGCCAGATGCACTGATATGACAAAATCTTTTACATTTCTACACAACTAAGTTTCCATTTACACTTGGGATCAATTTAATCACTGGGTGAATTAAATTAAAAGATTTTTTATTTTGGGTGTGATTTTTCACAAAGGTTGAACTGTGCAGGTGGATAACTTAGTAGTAGCAGGACACATTTTCAGTGAACCCATTGCTAGCAAATTCAGTATCAACACTATGCATCTGCACACGTAACAAATGCTTGACTTGATCTGAGCTTGTGCTTATGTCACACAGATTGAATATGAGTGCTGTTAGGTCTTTTGGAGTCCATTAAAACACAAAATAACAAACAAAAAATGTTTTTGTTTTTGAATGGATGTTGGTTTCTGTTTGGATCTACACAACCAGACAATACTGCCAGTAACACAACATAAGGAAGCAAGAAGGACACACAAAGGATGCGGAGTAAGAGCTGGTAAATGGCTGAAACGGGAAACCTTAGCCAATAATGCAACACATGCGCACAGTAGGGGGCTCTGTTCTGTGGTGGGTGGCGTAGCTATTCGTTATTATAGTAAAGATGGTGGTGTGTGCTTTTTCTTTTATTTTCAATTAGAATTGCATTTGTTTTGTGCTTTGGATGCTGATCGTGATGTGAAAATAAAGAAACCATAATGCTGTGCAGCTGAGTAGTACTAGCGTGAGCTGTAGGAAAAAACTTACCATCCTTTTTAAGCTTTTTTCCCCCTTTTTTATTTAATATTTTTAAAATAAATTTCACTCAGACTGAACTGGTGATCCGAGGTCCCCTTTACTGCCCAAATAATTACTCTTAGGCATTTCATTAATGTCTTTCAAGCAGTAACAATCGTCTCTAAAAGGACCTTGCCATTTCCTTGATTTCCATTTTGCTTTGTGTTCAATCTGAATAAGGCTTCAAAGAAATTCAAACTGTCTTCTACAAAGCAGTGAGCGACATTCGGCACAGAGAATTTGCCAACATTAGATCTTCGTCTCCTCGCAGCTCTTTCATTCCCATTGGTGTGAAAAGAGACGAGCTGCTGGTTTGTTAAAGAGGATGTCATATTGCATTATAATCTCCGGGTAAGAAATGCATCAAACCTTCCCCTGCCATGTGGTGCTGCTGACGTGCTTTTGTACCCCATGGAGAGAAACACTGTGTTAAAGCAACAACTCGATCTCTGTTCCCGCATCAGACTAAAACACAACTAAAAACACACTCCCTGCTGCCATATTGCTCAGTATAACAAATGAACACCTGCAGCCTTTACCTCCCTCCCTCCAGCCCCTCCTCCTCGCCCTCCCTATAGAATAGACCTCCTTTCCTGGCAGTCCATTTTTTTTACTCTTGACTTTTCTGGGTCGTCTCTCTAGCTTAGAAGCACACCAGAGACCTCTCTGCTTTTTCTGTCCTTCTCCTCAGTTCTTCCGCTACTAATTCATATCTTTGGCATCTTTCTTTCAGTTATTTTCATAAAGAACACTACTGCACAGACTTTGCCTTATTTTGACTTGGAAATATTTTGCTCTTTTCCTTAATCTCTCCACTGCCTTCTCTTCATACACTTGGCCTCTGTGTGACTTCACAGCAGAATAGAAGAAGAAAACGAGTTGTTATTCAATGAAGGGGAGCAGGGGAAGGAGGAAAAGAAAAAAACAAGAGATGCAAGAAGGAAGAGAGCATGAAAGATTTAACTTCTTTTTAAAGCAAGAAGGGAAAAGGAGACCTATTGTGCTATTGTACTTTTTTTCAGTCTTACCTTCTTCGTCCCTCCTCATGCTCTTCTTTTCACCTTTACCACTTTTGTCCTATTCCTCCGTATCTATCGCCAGCTGATGTTTGACTGATATCCTCTTTCTTCATGTCATTTTTCCATCCTGCTTCTTTTCTTTACTCGCTCCACTTATGCTCATCATACATAAGTCCCAACTCCCTTCCTCTCAATTTCCCTTCATGTCATTCTGCTCACTCTCTCTCTCCTGATTTGCAGAAGGCTAATGTCCCAGATCCTCCTTTTAGAAGTGACATCTCATCTAGCTGCTTTATGAAGCCATAATACCTGATGCACATTCGTACTTCACACACACACACATTTAACACTTTCATTTCTAACTAAAAGTTAGTTCTTTTAATGTTTCTATAGGAAATCTGGATTCTGCAGTTTAAATAAATAGACACTAACACGTGTCCTCGCAGAGGAGCAGTCCAAGTGTAAACCTGTACATAATCCTGCTGTTAATCTTCAGATTTCATCCTAAATTAGCTAAGTAAGGGATAAAATCACCACTTTGGAAGATTTTCCTAATTTCCTTCTCCTTATGAGAACATTTTGTTCCCACAAGCAAAGAATTACTGCAGCACACACACTCACACAATGAAATATAAAGTCAATTAATCTCCCAGTACAGCAGCACCAGGAGCGCCTGTTCTGTTTCTATTAGAGTTTTTTTTTCTCTATCTGATTAATGGCAGGATTAGAGTGAACAAGAACAAGTCTGAGAGGAAAAGTTAGTGTTCTCCCTAAAACACTTAAACATTATTGTTTTCATTTTCATTTTACATTCAAAGAAAAAGAGAACTTGTCTCTGCTGGTTGTATTTTTTGTACACAGCATTTTTTTTAAATCAGATAGACAAAAAAAATCTAGTTTTGGACTCTGGAAAATAAAACTGGACCGCATTCATATAGTATTGTCCTAGCCTTATTTACTACTTAAAGTACTTGCAGCTGTTAATTGGACAAGCAGGGCTAGTACAATGAAATTTGCAGGATCAATCAGGGGCTGAACAACACAACAGTGTAGAGAACACAATAACATGCAATTTCAAATAAGATAAAATGGCTCAACTTGGGGAATGGCAAAATACAATACAGTATCACACAATGTATTATAGAATAAGAAAAACATGCAATAGCACCAGACTAGTGACCTATAGTAACTCATAGGTCGTCTCTTATTGCTGATTAAGTGATACAGTGCCAATTTCTGATTCAGTGATACATTATATGACAGTGTGTGTGTTCAATAAAGTGTTTAGCGTATCGCCAGCAGGACTTCACAGTTTAACACATTTTTGGTTTGCAAAAGCTAAATGCAGCGTTTTAGGTAGATGAATATGCAAGGGACAAGTCTTTTGTTACCAGAAAATAGCTGGTTTCCTTTTTTAGTCTGAGCAAACTTTGGTGGCCTACAGATAGACAGTCCACATGGACAACAAAAGATGGATTGCATATGCCAGGATCTTAAAACTACTGACTATTGTCTGTGTGTCTAATTTTATGTTTATCTTCATAAACTCGGACTGGCGGAGGAATAAAAGGTCTTGTCCTCTGATATCGGCTGGCTCTCAAAAGAGGCAACTTTTTTTTTTTTTTTTTTAAAAAAGCATTTTGAATTTTAGACTCACTTTACATGGAGGCTAACTCTGAAAAGCCAACAGAAAGCAAATATATAAAGTAGATCACTCAGAAACGCCAGCCACAGCTATGGATATTTAGATGATGTTTACTTTATACAGATGATTTCTAAAAATCCACAAATGTAATTTAAATAATTTACTGACAATAAGACTAATATTTTTTACTTACAATTTAAGGACCTTATATTGATTTTTTTACTGATTGTGTTTCTCTGTATCTTTCACACATTACCAGTGTGCGTCTCTGGGTTTTGGACCCTGTCCCGTGCTGATGGATGGGATGTTGTGTTATATGAGATCATATTTGCAACTGACACAAATTAAAGCTTGTTGGAAAATAAATAAATAAATAAGCTCAGACACATCACTCATCCAATAAAGTAAAGATATGAGGCTTTCCATTTCAATTCAACCATCTCACAAGTTCTTTAGGCTTAATTGTTCAGCTTTTTGCATGAAGCATTTTTCATGGAATAATATCGAGTGCTGCTATGAATGCCTTTACTTTTACTTTCCAGTGATGATACTTATCCCACTTATGGTAGACACTCAGGTGCAGTTTTGTAGGAAGATTTGACAAAAACATATCATAGAAGAGGCACAACAATTAGTTTCTGCATCCACTGAAGGGGGAATCAGCTCAGAATAAAATGCAGCAACGCATACTGAGAAGCTTTCATTAATTACATCGCTGAATTGGAGCATTTCTCACTATGTTATCACTCTCGTCACTTTCCTTTAAAAAGCACAGCTGAGTGCAACAAGAGGACATTCGGCAGCAAAGTGTGTAAAGTCAGAACCAGAAGGAGAAAATAAGAAAGTGGCATTTGCGCTTTACGGCATAAAGTTACTTCTGGAATAAACTCCATTACTGTGAGATTTACTGTTCCCTGGGACGTTGGTTCAAACAGATGATAGGGGAAAAAATGCATGCACTGATGACTGGCTTTCATATTTTACATTAACGTAATCCTGGAGAATCAACTCAGCTGTCAGTCTGTCACTTAAATGGTGAAACCTGACACCTGAATTGCTAATAACACATGCATGGCCTACATAAGGCTGTGTGTCATCAGCTGGGGCATGTACTGTAAGCATGAGTTCATTTATTGTTGTTTATTTTTTAACTATCAGGGAGTACATAAACTCTATTTACATGAATCAAAGCTCATTTCCCACTTATTTGGTCAATTAAAAGGCTTACAATTAAGGATCAGTCGTCCTTTTTTTTTACCAACCTACAACTGTTCTGCTTTTCCCAATTATGTGGTGGCTGTTTCATTTTAACGGGGACCTATTATTATGGAGTTGAAGATAATCCTTACTTATCTTATACTGGGTTGTAGTGTGGCCCCTGAGTTGGTTTGCCAGTCTGGAGGTGCTTTAGCTCATTTCCTGTTAAGACCACTTTCTTTTAAAGCTGTTTTTTCTCCTGAGTGAGCAGAAAAAACTGTCTCAAACAGAACATTTTGAAAAGTGTGAATCCAGGGATTACTTGTACATACCCTGAGCTCAGTACTTAAACCTTCCCCATGTTTACACCACCATTTTATCAGTATATTGTATATGTCCGTCTTCTATTTGTTCAGCTACTCCTTTTAGGGGTTTGCACAGCGTGTCTTCATCTCACCTCTTCACACCTTCCATTTCTCTCAGAATCCTCCTCTGTCACACCAACCCTCCAAATGTCCTTCTCAGTGGTTGTCCGATTCTCCTGCCTGGCAGCTCCATATTCAACATCCTTTGTGCAACATATCCACTATTCCTCCTCTGCACAGGTCCAAGTCAACGTGCCCTAGACTTGCCCCTCTAAAATATGCTCATTTCTAATCCTGTCCATTCTTATCAGTCACAAGAAAAATCTCCAGCTGTGCCTCCTGTCTTCCTGTTAGTGCCACCGTCTCCAAACTGTAAGTCATAGCAGGTCTCACTACCAGTGTTGGGTAAGTTACTTTAAATTAGTAACTTAGTTACATTACTAGTTAGTTTTATCAAAAGTAACTCAGTTACTTCAAGTTACTCGTTACTTTCAGAGTAACTAGTTACTAGGGAAAGTAACTTTGGTTTTACTCAGAATTCTCTTGTTAATGTGTTGCTTCCGTAACTGGATACCAAGCCAGACTACCAGCCTTCTAGCTTGCTTACTTGCCACAAGTGCACTGTGCCACCTACCAATAGAAAGGAAAAAATAATGTGCACACTTCCATGAGAGAAATCCCACGCCTGGACCGTCGTTGACCGCCGCATGATTCTAGCCTGCTTTTTACATCCAACACAAAAACTGCAGTCGTGGTGCTTTCGATTGTACTCAGAACTCGGAAATTCTGCCTTCTGAATAGGAAGATGTAGGTAACACCAGACTGCAGATGAGCTGCATACAGGGCTGGACTGGGACAAAAAAATCGTCCCGGGCATTTTGACTAGAGACCGGCCCACCATTATAGGAAAAATCATAAAGCCTTTGAATGAAAACAAACGCTGTTGTGACAGTGATGTTCACTGTTCTGATGGTATATATGCATCAATCTATCAATCGTTTGTTGTAAGATTCAGATAATTATTTTTTAAAAGCTAGACATTTTAAATGAGAATAAGAAAGAAAAGTATTTCTTTGTGCCCCCCTTTCCCTGTTAATGCCCTACATGGCCCCTGGCAACACTTTGCTAGATCCGCCCCTGCACAGTTACCAGCTGTCAGCTACCTAAAAAAGGATCCTGGTGTTATTTGTCTCTCAGAAACAGTTCATAACTTCCCTTCAACTCATTCATGTCACCTAAAAGGTAAACCTGTTTCTCCATCACCTGTTCAGCTCTGATGATTCAGTAAGGACATCTCCTGGTTTCATCTTCATGTTTCCCTCTCACCAGATAACCAAACCATATCATGACCAGCAGCTTTACAGCTGTGGCTCCAGCAAACATCAGCTGATACTAGAAATTAATATTAAATAAATTCTAACAACAGCTGATCAAACGTGCTGCTGTTGTTTAGCGCGACATCCGCTGGTTTCCTCTTTCTGGCGCAAAGTGGGCGATAAATAAACAAGAGAGAAAAGCCGATCAGCTGATCATTGATCAGTTTCATGATTGAAGTAGAAACAGGAGAGGGAGGGGAGAGAATGAGAAGAAGAGGCAGCTGTGCAGCAAAGACACAGAATAACTCCAGCTTTGTGTCTTTTTCATTGTAGCTGAAGTCCGGGACAAACTGTTCCTTTTCACCTCAATACGAAACGCGTAATATTTTCTCTGAATACGAGACGATTCCGTTTTTTACGGGACGGTTGGCAACTCTAATAATTAACCTTATGAACAAAATAAAGTTCAACATCAGTAACATAGCACCACCCAGCTGTATAGAAACTCCGTCATGCTAGCTAGCACGCAGTACGGAAAAAGTCAGCATAACGAAAATAAACTCCACCTAAACTTGGTTCATATCTGACCCAGAGAGACTGCAGGTCATAACTTCTTACCTGAAGTTCAGTTCACCTGACACTCTCGGACCGGCGGCCGCGTCTCTCCTCCTGCCTCCCTTTTCCTTCATCCACCTGCTGGCTTCCACCACTTGCTAATGTTATTGAATCTGTGGAAGCTCATAGCCACCACACGAAGTAACGAATAACGAGCCTATTTAAATCCCAGTAACGAGTAACGCGTTCCTGGTTTTGGCATAATAACTAGTTACCGTGCTCGTTACCACAATAATAACGTAGTTACTGTAACGCCTTACTTAATAACGCGTTAGTCCCAACACTGCTCACTACCATCTTGTAAATTTCCCGGTTATTCCTGCTGCAATCCTTCTGGAACAAATCACTCCTGATACTCATCTCTACTCTCGTCACCCTGTCTACACTCTCTTTTTCACCTCTCTTGTGCACTGTCTACTGCTTTAGGTGGTGAACTCCAGGTATTTAAACACAGTCACCCTTACTACCTGTTTTCCTTTCAGTTTCACTGCTACATCTGTCTCCCTCTCACTCATACACATATTCTGTCTTGCCTTATTCACCTTTACTCCTCTTCTCTTGAGTGCATACCTCCACTTTTCCAGGCTCTCTTTCACCTTCTCCCTACTCTCACTGCAGATCACACTGTGATCCTAGTCCACAGAAACTCCTGCTTGACCTCATTTATCAACCTGTCCATCAACACTGCAAACACGAAGATGCTCAGAGCCAGTCCCAAATGTAATCCCACCCCTCCCTCCTCTGACCCATCTGTCACTCCTACTACACACACCTCACCACTGTCGCACTGTCCTCATGACCTGCTACAGCCTCACATACTTATCTGTAATTCCTGACTTCCTCATAAAATGCCACTCTTCCTCTCTCTTATGCTTTTTGTAGATCCACAAAGACACAGTGTAGCTCCATCTGACCTTCTGCATATTTCCCTATCAGCATTCTCAAAGCAAACATCATCATCGCTGCTCCTTCCTGACATGAAGCCATGCTGCTGCCCACTGATTGTCACCTTAATCATGTGATGTAATTTTGAGGTTTCCATATTGTGTCACCTCTATTTGACAGTAAAAGGTAAATATTATATCTGTCATATGTAATACTTATTCAGAGCTCAATCTAATCCCAATATAATAAATTACATTTTTAATATTACACACAGGATAAACATTACTGACCAAATACAGAGTGCAAATATACTGCTTTTGCTTTTTTATGTTGTGTTTCACTTCTGTTCAGCTTTAGTCCTCTGTTAAAGTGCAAACTGTTCCAAAACAAGGCAGCGGCATGCTGTTAGTGACCAAGCTAAGCAAACAAACAAGCAGGACACAGGTCAATTTGCAGAAGTGTTAAGAAATACTTCCATGAATAAAATGGATGTGTTTTAGCTATAAAACACACTCAAGCCAAGCAATTTCTTCTCCTCATCTGACCGTCAAAACAAGTAGTTGTGATGGCTTCTAAAATCCTACAATTGCTTTTAGCAGTTCTTTTAAAGTAAATTTAAATCCAGCACAGCAGTGAGATGTACCCTTGCAGATAGGGCTACTGTCTTGCCTTGCTTCTACTTTTTCACCTGTTCTTTCTTATTGTTGTTAGAACAGTACCCTCCTTCCTGTGCTGTCAGAGAAGCATATTTGAATTGAGCTGAAATGAAGCGAGAGAGAGGACAAATGAAACAAAGAGAGCAAGGGAAGGGGAAAAAGGAAGGGGAAGGGAAACAAGAAGTCAAGCGATTAAAAGGCAATTTAAGGTGGAAAGACAGAGCTAACCTGCAAACAGGATTTCAAAACTGCAGAGTGAAAATGGCTCAGGGAGGGAGTGAAGGCTTGAGAGAGCATGTGAGAGAGACAATGAGACAGAAAACGGGAGAGAGAGAATTAACCTGCAATCAGGCCTCTATTTAGCTGCAGTCAGCCACAATCAGCAGCCATATTAGCATTTAATTAGATGGAGAGCCACAAACCACGGCCTGTCGCTTCGCTCTGATTACCTCACACACTGCTTTCATGTTCCTGTGTGTGCGCGCTTGTGTCTTGAGGCTTACCTGCGTATTTGCTCATACAGCATACCTACGATCACAAATGCCTGTACATATAAATTTGTTTGTCTAGACATGGGAATACGTCTATTTGTCAATGCATGAGTGCTCATAGAAGAGCGTGCTTGTGCTGGTAAGAGACTGAGCTTTCCCGTGCAGTGCTTACACCATGAAATGACTGCTTGAGTATTAGTTTTGATTCATCGTGAATACCATTCTACATGTACAATGAGATTGTGGGTGCTCCACACCAACTGTGCCTGAATAAAATATAAAAAGTAGACAGCAGGAATAAATAACAAACAGGAGAAAGATAAACAATCAAGAGGAATATATACAAAAAAATAGGAGAAAGACAGACATTAGAGAACAAAAAATAGTTGCAAAGTTCTTAAAAGTAGTGCAAAGAAAAGTCTGAATAGAGTCCCTATGTCAGAGGCCTGAGTCATGGGGTTACTCATACCATGGCTCAGATTGGTGAGGTGGGTGGGATGTGGGGGGATAGTGTTTGTTAACAGTCTGAATGCCCCAGGGGAAGAACCTGTTTGTGATCCTGGAGGTGTGGGACCTGATTGACCAGAGGGCAGCTGGTCAAACGGGTGGTGGGCGGGGTGTAAGGGTTCACCTGTGATTTTGGCACTGGTTTTCCTGACACACGGGGATTTGGCTATGGCCTCATGAGGTGGCAGAGGGCAGCCAATTATTTTTTTTGGGTGGTGTTAGTTACCCTCTGCGTAGCCTTCCTGTTCTCAGTTGTGGCCCCTGCGTACCAAACACCCAGGCAGCAGGAGAGCACGCTCTCCACTGAGGAGGGGAAGAAGGCCAGCAGCAGCTTCCGGTCCAGGTTATTCTTCCTCAGCACACGGGGGAAGTACAGCCACTGCTGGTCCTTCTCCAGGGTGTTGGTGTTGTGGGTCCAGGTGAAGTCAACAGAGATAATCACACTAATGTGTGTGTGTCTGTGTGCTCTTGAGCAGGCGCAGGTGTACACAATATTTCTAAAAACAGTCCTCTAAGCGCTGGTTTGGTTAGACACAGCTGCTGCATGTGTTGGTTTGAAAACTGCTATGATTTACTATGTAAATAATTATAACAGGTGGTCTCAGCCAATAATGGCTCATGTTCCAACTATTCCAATACTTCTAACTGTCTTTAAAATAAGAAAAATGCAGACTGCTGCCGTTTGGGCCTTTTATCTCTCCTGTATGATTTAGAAATGTCTGTGACACAAGAGCAGCATTTACACTTTTAAATTCACAGTTAAAATGTCCTTAAGGATGAACATTTTATACACATCTCTGTATATGGGCCAGCCTGTTATTTGATCTCACAGCTTTTAGATCTATGGCTATCTCTGCAATGTGTAGGTTTCCGCAATAACAATAAAAAACACTTCTGCATGTGTGTGGACAACATTAATAAGAGTTTGTCATAAAATGTAACTCTAAAAGTTATTGGTTTTAGAGTTATATTTTAACAAATAGACCAAGTCTTCAAAACAGAGTAACACATAAATAATTTAAGACTTTTTTTAAATTTTGATCTTCTGTGTTTTAAGAATGATTTGCACCAAACTTGTGTAGATTTTCAAAATCATTTGGCAATATATACTGTATGAACATATGGGATACATTTTACCATGACTTTTCTTAATAGTGTGGTAAAAACATGCATTATAACAAAACAAAGGTAATTTCATAAAGGTAATCAAGTCAATCAAACAGCCACAACAAGTGGATTGTAAGGAAGGTGTTTGTGTGTTTTTCACTGTTGTTTTCATGTTAACTGTGTGGAATTTTTTTTTTTCAATTACAATGAAAATTTTCTTATAAATTTTTTTATACATGAACATTGTGTTCCCCATTTACATTCTTTATACCAAAAATAAAAACCCTGGTGAAGCCAATTTACCAGGATTTTATATATATATATATATATATATATATATATATATATCTTTAGATGGATTAAAAGCACTTTTGCCCTTTATGTCAATTCGTTTCCACATATGTTGTTACCCTTGATACGATGCGTGGTTTCCTTTGGAAAGACAGTCATAACACAGTTTATCCACCACAGCTCATTGTCCTCCAATGTTACTTAACAAACAAACAAAAGGAAACAGAAAAAAATGCATACTCTGCCAAATAATCCAGTATGAATTGGGCTCTAGAAAAGATACTAGTAATGCAGTTTTCTAGGCAGGATTAATACGACAGTGAATCAGAGGTTACGTAGTTTGCAATAATACCAGTTCAGGAGCAAAATACATTACATCATCTAATGCATCTAGTTTGAGGAATTACTTTATCCTACCAGAAATCTCATCAATGAAAGTGGATATAAGTGTGCATAGGCTTTGCTGTCTTTCTCCCTCTGCATAGTTGCAATGACAATCTGAACAATGAGAACCTGACAATGAAACCACAGAGGCATGAACGTACAGTATATGTGGTATACAGCGCAGAGACAAACATATGCAACACATGATATACCACAGAGCCACGCTCAGTCATAGACACACATACAGAGATGTAATGTCGATATCACTGGTAAAGATTTTCACTTCTTTTTATGCACTTAACATATCTGCTCTTCAAAGTGTTAGAATAGTAGAAAATGCACATTATCTACCCACAGTTCTGCTAAAAGTCCAACACAGTAATACCAGCTTACTCTCATACCTGACAGAATGCTTAAACTGACAATGACAACCAAAGCCACAAGAGTCTCTGCAGACATGACATATCCATATTTGTAACTTTAGCGCCTCTAGTGGGGCAGATATAGACAGACAGTCTCAGAGCATGATTGCATTTATTTTTAGTTGTTGTTCACTTTGTTTCAGTAAAATATTGATAGATAATAGTTCCTATTAAAGTAATATATTACTGTCTTTGTGGTTGTAGTGCTAGGCACTGCTCTCTTATGTGGTATTTTTAAATGACCTCCATCCACTATAAAAAAATGACTGATAAAATATTGAATATTAAAAATTGAAAAAAAAAGGAAAAAACTACCTATTAGGTTTTAGATCAATGAACCCATGCTGAAAGGAGATTGTCCTTCAAGTTCTGGCAGGTTTTACATAACTCACTGCCTAACAGACACAAATAATGTATCTTGGAGGCCTGTGTTTTATGAATTAATCCATCAGTCATGTTGATGTCCTGTGCAGGTTTGCGCATATGTGTGTGTGTTTCATTACCACTTACCTCCATCATCCTCATCAAAGGAGTTCATGCAGGGGAAGTAGATAGCGAGGGCCTCAAAGGACGCTGACAGGCTGATGCGGCTCTGCGACCTCTCCATGTAGAGGCCCGTCGTCGGGCCCGGGTCGGCCGGCTTGGCCAAGCGCGGCTGGGCATTTTTCACGCGGAGTACGGCTCGCGGCGTCTTGGATGGTTGTCAGCTGCCCCCCACGGCAGATCCACTTCACTCCAAAAAGAACAGTCAAATGAGAGCCCCAAGGCACTCACACCGACTTGAATCGGTGCAGAAAGTTACTTGCACTGACTGGTGGCACAAGTTGACATGAAATAAAGTTTTTGCTGTTCGTCTTTCTCTGTATGTGAAATTAATGTCCTCTGGTGCAAAAACATGATAGAAATCTGAAATGTGGAAAGATATACGTCAAGGTTGCTCACTTTTGATCAGGTAAATAGTTTCAAAGAATAATTATGGATCTATCTGTGACCGTGTGCTCCAGGGTTAGGTCTCTCTTTTCCTGTCATCTCTCCTCTAGTTATTGGCTTCTGGTTTGTTGATCCTCATGTGCATTGTCCTTTTCATGTCTCTCATGTCGTCAGAAGTCAAAATGAGAGTCAGGTGGAACTACTGACGGCACCCGATCTCACCTGCACCATTAAAACGAGATCTTGCTCTTTGATTCACAGCAAAACTCCCTAAACTCTGCACTCTGCATGCCAGTCTAACATCCTCCTGTTTGTGCATTCAAAGCTCGAATTTCTTCCTTAGATCCCAGTGTAGAAAGGAAGATGTGGATGTGAGGAGACACTGATGGTGGAGGTGGTGCTGACGCCCAGCAACGTGTTGCTTTACGACTGAATCAAAGCTTTTGGTTCCTGTCGCTCAGCACTGTTAATTCCTTCCTCTTTGTACAGAGCAAAAGCATTTCTTTCAGACAGAGAAACTGACCACGAGATGCCAGGAGCTGTTCCCAGTCTGCTTCATTTCCAAGCCCAGAACATCAGTTGTAGCAGCAATTGCAAGTGAGGGCAATCTGTTGCTTCTGCTCTGCTTTCAACTGTATTACAATTGATGTTCTGCCGTAAATGTTCTTAATTGTTTTCTGTCAGCAGTTGTCGACTTCGTCCTCCTCCGTCAGTCCTGTGCCGCTCTGATGCCGTGCCGATGCTCCACTGACTGTCTGCTCCAGAGACGGGAGAGGACAGAGAGAGAGAGAGAGAGAGTAAAAGAGATGTGTGAGCGAAAGAGAGAGAGAGACTGCACTGTTAAACAGCTTGTGTCTGACTGGACTCATTCACTGGCAAGCTGCATGGAGAGGGAGATGGAGCGGGGGGAATTGGAGGGGGAGGGAGGATGGATGAGAGGGGAAAGCAGAAACGGGGGGGGAGAGACAGAGAGCAAGAAGGCAGGAAAAAGGCGGTGGGAGAGGGGACAGAGTGCAGACTGTTGCCTGCAGCCCAACCAATCAAAATGTGGATGAGGGAATATGGGTGTGGCTTGGGGATTGTCGAGGAGATGTAGGGCAGTACAAGTGCACATCGTCTCTCACTCGTTCTCCTTATGTTTCAGTAATCATTAACCTTTTTTTTTGAGGAAATATCACAAATGCATAAAAGAAGCCAGCAGTCACTTTTACAATGGTAAAAAAAATACATCTTTCTTTAATTTCCATACTGAAAGATGAAGCTGAGGTATGATATTATTTAGGATCTCAACCCTCCTAAAGTAATCCACAAAAACACAACTTCAAAATGGGTCAGTGGTTGTACTTTTATTTTCCCTTAGTGTTTTCATATCCGGAGAAACCCTTAAGCATTTCTATCTAACCAGCTGGACACACTAATAAGATTTAATTAAGCTTAATATGGATGTTGCTTTCAATCTATTGATCAAAAACATAATTTAGAAAAAAAATTATAAATATAATGTTTAATGTGCACTGTGGTCAAAAAAAAAAGATGCAACTATGAAAACAGCTGTTTATGGTATTTCTTGGAAAT
Organism: Haplochromis burtoni; assembly: GCF_018398535.1. Classification (NCBI taxonomy): domain Eukaryota; kingdom Metazoa; phylum Chordata; class Actinopteri; order Cichliformes; family Cichlidae; genus Haplochromis; species Haplochromis burtoni. Next base: position 528,260 of record NW_024582600.1, read on the forward strand.
TAATTTGATGTTAAAGAAGTTGTAAACTGTTGCACATAAAATAGTCACAAAAACGCAAATGACTTCCCTGTTTTTTATTTACACTCAGCACAACTGAGTAAGAGTTTTTTGATATTGTGTAACCAAGTAGGCTATATTATCTAAACCTAGCCATGCAGTTTTCATTAGTTACTGTGACTAACTTGTCATGAAGAAGTTGACTATGCAACACTTTAAACCTCTGGGGATCACTTTCAATCACAAGACAATTGCATAGGTCAACTATTGGGAGGCAACCTGTCTCCAAAAAAAAATCGCGATTCAGGACTCACAGCAATCACTCTCACCCAAGGTTTGGCTATAACTGCTAATGCTAATAATTGCTGATTTATAAACACAGACAGATTCCCAGATTTGCATCAGAAGGCAACAGCTTGCAGTCTTCACTGATTTATCAGTTATTAGCTTATTATCACAAATGGATTGCAGGATTGAATTGATGAGCAACTTGACTCCATTCGATCACAAACAGGCCACACTGAGAGGAAACTGATTTCATCTTATAGCCGTTTTACTGCATCTCGAGACACCAAAGTTGTTTTGAACACAGCAACTTACTATGTCTTATTTCAAAGACAATGCCAATGAGCTGCACTGCAATAGTCACAAAAATGTGGTCATAGTGCAGTCTCAGTCTCTAACCACTGTTTTGCCCGAGTGTGACTGTACCATATATGCCGGACCCTAAACATATAATTTTTTCTAACCTCAACTGAACCACATAGTTTTATTACCGAAACCTAATCAAACAGGTTGGGTTTTGTTTTGGGGTTTTTTGATTCAGGTGCCCAAACCTAAACGTGTAGCAGTGGCGTTTTCATAAAGTAAGCCAGACAGATCATAGAACAGATGGGTATTCTGTATTTTGACAGTTTCCTGAATGTTGATGAACTCTGTCTGGATATCTTCACCATTCTGCAATGCTTCCTGGCTCGAGAATTGTTGAAAATGACTATAGTGATAATAAAAAACAATATATTTACCATTTCATGACAAGGACTCAAAAGAAAGGAACTGTTTAAGAGGTGTAAAAGAAGCAAAACCACACTAAACACCTCAGTACTGTGTATTAATAGCCTCCTTTGGGCGACTGTTATTATTTTGCAGAAAAATGTTTCCTGTCACTATTATGTGGATCAGTATGACTGCTGCAGATTGTAAAAGCTAAGCTAACTTTAAAAGCATTAGAATCATATTCTGTAATATTTGTTTGTATGACAGGTTTGTAGTTTTTCCCAGAAGGACTTCGTACAGCTAAAAAACAAAAAAGAAAATAATAACAACAACAAAAAAACCTATTCCGAAATACATGAAGGTCCACACACAGCACAGCATGTTCTATGTGCTTTGGACAAATTTAAAAGGGAACTTTGCACAAACTAAATGTATGGAGAAACTACAAGAATGTATCATGCAATGGCAAAAGTATGCAACTATGTACTTTCTGGGCATATACATACTTTTTTTAAATTTCAGAATGGGTTATTGTTTCTATGCTTCTAATAGGCTAATGTTAATATAAGATTGGAGTAATGTCTCTGCAAGTTGGTCTTGACAGTGCTTAATTAAATTCTATTTCCCTTCTTGCATTTTCATGTGTATATGACTGGAAAATCCCAGTTCCAAAAAACACATGCACACCTGTGTATGTGTGATGTGCTATTTTTTATTTTGAAATTACAACTGTTAACAGTTAACTGAGTTATCTATAGGGACTGAAAATAATTATCAAAATTTAATGCTGTTTTTTACATTTTTTCTGTAGAGATCTCTAGACAGTGCTTTCACATGCTTCCTTATTCCTGTTAGCATAGATTTCATTGCTGTTGTCCTCCACATTTTATTTATTACATTAGTTTGCCAATATGTCAATAAGACATGCAATCTGTCCAGCTGAAGTCACCTGAAGAATCAATTGCACTGACAATAAATGTTTAATGTGAACAATTTAAATATTGTTTTTTTTCTCCACATGTAAATTAAAATTGGACAGGCTACAATTGACAGACATGTCTAAAACACTAATGAAACGAGCCCTTTCGGAGCTTGTAGAGTTTTTAAACTAATCCATTCAAAGGAGACGGGGACAAAAACCAATCTAAAGATATTGGATACTAAAGTGCAACCTATGGGAGGGAAAAATACATTGCACTTAATGATGCTACAAATAAAGAGTTTATTGTGGAAAAACAGCAACAAGAAGGTTTTTCACGTAGCATGAAGTAAAAAGACAGCATGAAGCTCCAATATAAAGGTGAGCATTCACATCTGCCAGGCGAAAATTGAAATGGACAGGTCAGTCGATATCAACCAGATCCAAACCCCTTGTATGGGCTTTCTTTTTTAAAATCTTTTTTTTAATTTTTGTTCCTCTCGCTGTGTTTTCTTCCTGCTTTTGTCCTTGTTTTATTCCTCCTTCTTTTTCATCTGTCCCTTCACTCTGCCCGTCTTTGTCTCCATACTGTGCACTTTTTCCCTCTTCCTGTGCAGCAGAAAGACAAAGGAAGGAGGCAATAGGATGTGAAATCCATGTTGCTTCACAGAGCTCCATTCATCTCTGTGCTCCTATAGTTAAAAGCCATAGGGGACACACACCCATAATGAAAACAAACAACACACTGCAGTGACTGAGTCACACAAGTACACAACTCCACAAAGGCAAAATGTGGTGAGTCATCTTTTTTATGTGTAGAAACATAAAAAACTGAAACGATACACAGATGTGCACACAAACACGAATACAGTACATACACGCATGCAGCCAGTGGCTGGCAGAAATGATCAAGTTGTTTATGCAAAAGACACCAGAGTTCATTCCACAATGTCAGTCAGACAAATGACTGGTCAGAGAACAAGGGTCACTAATTTATTACACCACATTTATGAAAATGTCAGAAGTGGCAACTCTGATCCGAACAGCTCCTGTAAACACACTGATGAAAGGAAAAACACCTACTTTCTGGAGAGTAAACTATTTGCTAAAAGTGAATTTCATGCAGTCGGTAAATCTTGGCCGAGTAGATAAACAAACATTACAGTGTCCCGAGTCAACTTATATGTTTTTAGTAAATGTTTGTAGGTCTTTCCAAATAAGGATGATGATTCTTCGCTCATTTTTTTGTACTTTAATCAAATTATATTCTTTGATATATACTTTGATATACTCTTCTTATTCTTCATTGACCTTATTCTTTTGCCAGTGTTTTCTCTAAACATCTATTTCTTAATTTATGATTTCAATAGCAAATAGGCATGCTTCATTTTTCGTATTTATGATCCATCTTTATAGATTCATTCATTCTGTGTGGCAAACCTTGGTAAATTACATTTCTGCGATTCATTTAAATACCATCCTCCCTTTTTTTTTTCAGGGAAATTCCTGCAAATACATATGCAACAAGGCCAGCTCCAAAAAAATTAAACATCTGCCCACACTTTTTAGCCTTTTCACAAAGCTGAAAGTGTGCCTCTTTATTAAATCCTGACCATTGTTTTTATAAGTCAACAAACAAACAAACGGTTTTGCACTGGTGCAGGCTGTGGAGGCTGGCCTGGAGGGAAAGAATAGATTTGACTGAAGTCCTGAAACTGTCATGTGGCTATCTGAAGATAGTATGTTGTATTACTTAATTGGATATCATAAAGCATAAACAATCTGTCATGGTGAAGGTGAGTTGGCTGTAGTTCACGCCTTTGGGCGGAGCATTGTCATTGCATCTGCTTGCTCACCTGGCAGTGATCAAGAGCTCTCAACAGACAGTATTTAGGACCAGCGTCCTCATCCAATACCTAATCTCTGTTAGTAACAGGTCTCTCTTTGCGCCTTACTTTTCATCCCTACAATTACTTACCTCTTCTTCCTTGTGCCCTCAGTAGTTCCTGGATTCCATCATGCCCACCACCAACAGCTTGCACCTCTAACTGGACGCTGGCCACCTCTGCTTCCGGTTCTCTGGATCTCACGTCACCTGCCTGCCTTCACTGCTCTGGATCACTGGACACTATTTTTCCCCCGAAGCTCCCCTCCACTCCGCCTGCCAAGTAAGAGATCAGTTTGAGAATTGCCACTACCTCGTTAGCCTTCTCCCTGCCATGCCTTTAATAATATCTCCTCTCCCTCTGTTCACAGTGCCGCCCGTTCGAGACCTCCATTCTTAAGTAGATTCCCCTTGAGCCTTAGTTGAGCCCTCCATGTCGAGGCACCTTTCCTTGTATCATTGTTTTGAGAACTGTACCCGGCCACCTGTGACTGAATCTGCTCGTGAGATTCAGTCACAGGTGACCACGCTCTGGTCTCCGGGCCCCAGTGTGACACAATCTACTGATTCTGAGGGGATCCAGTGGGAGGCACTCTTTGATTTTTAGCTGCTGATGTCATAATACTGTTTGTCAGTTTGTGTGAACTTATTTTCACATTAGGAAAAGCTGGCATGTGCAGTTTTGCATTGTAACTCTCTCCAAATTCAACTTGTTTATTTTAACTTAAATTTAACTTTGTTTATTTAGCCAAGACATGCCAAAAAATAGAGAGTCAAATTACTGTGGTAAGTGATCATAAACAACCTCACCAACCCTGTATTAAACTTTTTTTTTTTTACTACTGAACAAGAATGAGTTTTTTTTTTCCACTGCATTTTTTCAGGTCTTCATTCATGTTTTCATTCTCATCAGTCACTTCTCACTTTATAAAGGCCTCTTTACTGTAAGATGTCTCTGTCCTTGTGTGCTCTGCTGAGTGTATTGTGTCCAGTGAAGTGCACTGGTATCATGTTGACAAGCACTCGGCAGCTCGCTGTGAGCATGCTGTCCAAGCACGCCTTATCACAGGAGCATTGACCTTTTACTACGAGTACCTGCCTCAGCGTCTGTGCCCGCCTTTTTCATGTCAGTGCCTGTCTCTCTGCCTCCCTGCCTTTTCCCTCCATCTGCTCCTCTGTCAGACCCTCTGCCTTCCTTTCTGCATTTCTATTTGTTTGCAGCTATCATTAGCTGTGTTTACTTGTATCACTTTGAGTTAAGATGTATATACATGTAAGTAGCTTTACTATTCTTAGTATAGCCTAACTCTAATTTTCTGTCCGTTAACAAACGTATTTATAATCACATATGTTTGTCTCCAAACATCTGTTGTTGTTTCTTTATCTGAATTTGTTTATTTTTATTTAATTATGTTTTTTTTAAATATCACTATCTTGTCTAAAACAGATTATCAAATTATCTGAGAAGACCAAGTTAAAGAAACATTTATAAAAAGAATGACTCAATTTGATTTCAGCTGGACTTTGCTATAATGAAATAATCAAAAATCAGGCTACATCCAGACATATTTTATTCTGGGGGATTTTTGGCTTTTCTATGAGTTTTTGCCTTCCGTCCACACACAAACAGCATTTTGGATCACTGAAAACTGAGTTTTAAAATTTAACTTCTGCCAGGGTGAAGATTTAACTGCATTTAGTCTCACAACATCAAAGGTATGGGCAGTTATGGTACATGAACTGATTCATATACAGAGCATTTCTAGCCTGTTTCAGTACTCAGGGTGGTTTAAGGCGTCATCTCTATCTGTTGCTTTGGCATGCTCTTGTGAACGAGATCATTGTTTGCATTTTCATATAGATTGAGATCATTTTCAAAAACTAACTTGGAAAAATCACAGTTTTAAAAATTACCATTGTGTGGATGTAACCATTTTTTGTTAAATAATAAAATTGTAAAATGTATTATTTTTTTTAAAAAAAACGTGTTAATATCTTGGAACTAGAGAAGCGCACAGTCAAAGACCATGTCCTGAGCAAAAAATCCAAAACCTGGTTTGTTGTTAATAAATTTATCCCCACTTCCCTTCTGTCAGAAATATTCTCTGTCCACCTTTGATACATATATACAACATAAACATTAGAATTTTTCATTTCTTTTCCATAGGCACCAGTACTGGTCAGATTTCTCAATTTCTACTCTGGTTAAGAAAGAACATACAAAAGTACTAAAGATACCATGGGCCAATTAAAAGACTTCATAATCCACCGTGACTGAACCTTGACCTGGACAATGTGATCTTATTAGGGCATGAAGGTCACATCCATCCCCACTGCTTGGCTGCATGCCCGACCCAACCAGGACGTTGCCAAGGCAACTGCGAGTTGCAGCAACCACGTCAGGATCAGCTGACAGTGATGTGAGATGACAAGACCACCCTGAGAGGAAGAGAGACTGAATGAAAAAGGGAAAATCTTTAAACAAAAAATTGAGCAGATGATGACAATACCTATCGGCGTATATTCATAATGTCATGCTGCAAGATGAGAGAAAAGCTGATGGGAAAAGATGGAACTGGAGGGAGAGAGAGACAGGAGACGAGAGATGAAAAATCACAGGAAGGGTCTTGTTATTGTTCTAATTGGTTATTTTAAAAGTGCTCCATAATAATACTTTCTCAGTGGATATTAACACTGAAATGTTTAAAAGTTATGCAAACCAGGATTAAAACCCTTCTATTCTTTTTATGATTTTGTTCGTTTCTCTGTCACACATTCACATTTAGGTATCTTGCTCCACATGTAAACGCAAGATTATACCAAGTTTCCCTCATTTTACTGACTAACTTTTACTGATTAAGCTTGGGAACATCATCATCAGGAATGCTTCTTTACATTACGGGAATTAACAGTTAAACAGGACAGGACGTTTGCGGGTGGTACTTTGGAGAATTGTACCATGAGACATGCAACAAACATATGAAAACAGGAACTTCCAAAACTTGGACTTGCTGCAGAGTTGAACCCAATAATTTCAGTGGTTAAACGAGCAGCTGCTGCAAGAAATTCACAGATGAGTCACAGATGCGAACACTGATGTTTTTTTCCTTTTTTGTCCCCATGGAAATTCTCCAGTTTTACTTTAATTTAAAGCTTTGTAAATTTGGTTCTCAAACCTGCCTTTTGAGAACCTGTGAAATGGTTCTCAAAAGGCATCTGGTCAGTGGGAACGAGAATGCCTCGTGGCAGTTCAGAAAACATTCTTGAAATTGAATCTATTGATCCATGTTCAAGGACACAAATACTTCTAGTTTTAAAGGGCACAAATGCCCATCTTAAGAGAATCGCAACTTTTTCCCGTGTTCATGGGTGGCATACAAGTGAAGTCAACGATTGGTTTGTCTAGTCCTAAGTTATGAAGTCTAATACTGATTGCTTTTGTCTTTGCCTTTGTACTGTTTTGAAACTGGATTTGAAGCACAAAGGGCTTATCTGACTGGGAAATTGAGATTAGTCCACCCTAGGATCATAGCACTAAAAGCAATGGTGGAGGTCTTAAACAGTAGGAAAAACTGTAAAACGTATGAAAATACAATTAAAAGTCAAAAATCTACATCCTCCTTCCCATTTTTTAAAGCTGTCCAGTGGGCCAGATTGGGGTTTTTGCTTGGTCCACCCTGATTTAAGGCATCAGTCACGCAGGCCTGTCAGCAGTCATCTGGCAACCAATAAACGCAAAAGAAAAATATGTAATCCCTGGCTGGTTGCTAATGGGTTTTGGCTGTTGCTGTTGAATCGATTGCTAAAGACCCATTAATTCCTAGAGACCAGCCAATAACCCCCTGGTAACCAACTACTATAGTCCATGTTCAGTTGGCGAATGGTTGTTGCTCGTCACTAGCAAGAAATTGGTCACAAAGAGGTACAGTGCTGCACTGAAAACCTCTTTACAATTGCACTGGTCACCAGTAGTTTGTATGTAAGAATTCATGACCAACTCACAGAGCAATAGTAAAAGTCAAGCCTTTTGAAAATGTGTTGATTGCACTGGTATGGGAATGCTTTGAGTGAGATTTTTCCAAATTTAAAAAAAGCTTGGAGAGTAAATGGCAAGTATTTGTAGACGGGTTGCACCCTCCATGCACACTTTGGACAGCAACAGCAATTTGCTAGCAACCAAAGCAATCACAAGGAGGTTTTTGGACCATCAACCTCTTTGTCATCAATTACACCTAATGACAGCCAGCAACCTGTAGCAACCACTTGCCAACCGGCTGGAAAATATACGTCTTTTCTGCAACCAGCCAGTCACCGGGTAAATTCTGGTTCCTAGGCCTGTGCGACTGAGACCTTCTCTGCCTCCTCAAATGTGTTCCCAACTCTGCCAGAACTCACTAAATATCTTCGAAATTGGTCGCAAGACAACTTCAACTCCTTTGTCTTATTCAAAAACATCATCAACAGCAATCATCACTACATTCTTCCGCAGTGCATTTTTTGAGGACAATTTATTTATTTATTTTTTTGCAAAAACACATTTAGTGTGTTTATACATTAACAAACAATTTTGCATCTGAAAAATTGAGAATTTTGTGTAAAAGCATTATAAATATAAATTGTTTTTTAACTATTTTATTTTTGCTTTTGTGAAAACACATAATGTTTGACCTGTTAACACATCTTACAATCTAGAAGAAAGTGCAAATACTGCAAATGGGTATTACTGCTTTGCAACATACATATCTTGTTGGCCTACAAAAAGACACACAGTCACCTTCAGGTCCAGTAGTTAGACCTAGGGCATACCGTAGTGGAGACTTTACCTGTATGGACAGGAATGGACTTTGACTGTGCCCCTTCTTTTAAAGTTTATGGATTAAAAGAACAACATGTGAGCTATGAGAATCTGGGTGACACACACACTCACACACACACACACACACACACATGCACTGACGTCAGTCTGTCGGTCTTGCTGTGTCCCTGGGGTTCATCCACGAAGAGACAGAAGGCCTCGCAGTGAGCGGTAAAGACCTCCACTGAGCTGCTGCCGTGAGCGTGTGTGTCTTTGTGTGTGTCTGTGATAATGAGAATTCACGAGTGTGAGACAAAGATCCGCAGAAGGCTGTGTTTATCCTTCTCTTCCTGTCACACCATGCTTGTCTGTGTGTGTGTGTGTGTGTGTGTGTGTGTGTGTGTGTGTGTGTGTGTGTGTGT
>NW_024582600.1:537293-540764 GCF_018398535.1 Haplochromis burtoni
TGTGTGTGTGTGTGTGTGTGTGTGTGTGTGTGTGTGTGTGTGTGTGTGTGTGTGTGTGTGTGTGTGTGTGTGTGTTCATGCGCAGGCAAAGGGAAGAGAGATAAAGATGTTACATAACCGTGTCATGATGGATCACCAGGTAGCCCTGTACTCTGTTCATGTGTGCGTACCTTTGTTATTGTAAGCTCAAAGGGGGGCAAATACATCTACATGCTCAGAAAGTAAAACCACACTACTGTCCTCCATTACATCAGAAAGCCCAGGCTTCAGTTTTACAGGCATTTATTTTAATCTCAGGATTTTTCAGTATTTCCTCATGACGTTAAAAACAATAGGCTGAAACACTTATTCTGGTGTATTTATTTTGTTAGCATGAAAGGTTTTGGATAATCATCAACATAATCAGTATTATGTTGATCAGTAATCTGTATGTTGATTATGATCCTCTTCACCTTTTACTAAATGTCCACTTTTAATAAATAAGCAAGAGCATAAATGCAAATAAATAATTTTAAAACCAAATTACTCCTTTGAAAACACACTCTTTGTGAGATGAGAATTGAGAACTTAACTCTAACAGTCCTCTCTCTGTCCACCGTATTCTGCATCTATTCCATGCACGTTTTTTCTTTTTCCTTGAAGCTGTTTCCAAAAGAAAGTCAGTCCCCATCGACTCATCTGTTAAAATAACTAACATTATAATTTTAAATAGCATCTTTACAAACTGGTGCAAAACTCTTTATAGAGTTTCCCCCTTTAGTAGGTCAAAAGGGTGTAATTTAGGGTATGGACACTTTGATAGACAGGCTGCTGGAGCCAATCAGCATCTGCAAGCCTTCACCTCTGCTTATTGGAGTCAACTCTTTAAATTGATTTTCTTTGTGAAGTAAAGTTCTGCTATTTTGTAAGCATTGCACCCATTCAGTTTATGGGTGCAGATCGCTAACCATGCTAGTGTTATCTGATCATTTAGCACTCCATCCTCCAAATATGGTAAATTTATCTTTGCCAACTCTAATAATGAAATTCATCTCTTGTATTGTTTGGAGTAGAACTTATTCCTGCTGATGTTAATCCAGTACCGTTGTGTAAGAGCAGCAAGAATCTCATTCTTTTATATGATGAATAAAAAAATAACCTGCGTGTACAAGATAATAAACTGCTCCTACAATTTTTATTTAATAAACTAATTGTTCCCACAACATCGCTCAATAGATTTAAAATAACTTTTGTGTCCACAACTGCAAATTCATCAAGTCGATAATTAAATACAGTATTGCCAGTATTGTCGATACTGATACTTTTATCCTTTAAAGGCAGCTTATGTAGTGGAAAGCAGTGTGTCATGATTTATGAGATTAACAATCATCAATTTGTAAATTCTGAACATATTTTAATGACCACTAAACTGTGACTTTTTAAGTTTTTACTGTATTTCGAAACAGTGTGTTTTGGGGACCTAGAATGTAAATGTGTCTGTCTCTAAATCACTTTGGGTCAGCTTCTGCTGTTTAAATGTTTTGTAGGCTATAAATAAAATCGATGCGACTGTCATCACAGACAGTTTTCATAGTGCATGTTTGAGGGGTTTTTTTTTTTCATTTCTAAAACAATAAATAAATAAAATTAACACAATTCAGTGGGCTACATACTGAATCTATTATTAATATCAATGCTGGCACTGGTATCGATACTATTGATATTTGGATCAATCTGACCCCCTCTATTCTACACACACACACAGAGACAATGATAAACCAGAGAGAAAATGAGAGAATATGACTGAGTTATGGAGAATCTGTAAATTGTGTTATCACTGCATCTTTGATGGAGCATTGAACCATGGGAGCTGAGCAGCTTTGTACCAGCATGTGATGTATGCAGCTGTTTGTCGTGTGTGTGTGTGTGTGTGTGTGTGTGTGTGTGTGTGTGTGTGTGTGTGTGTGTGTGTGTGTGTGTGAGTGGGTGTGCAAAAATAGAGGTGACACTGATTTGTCTTTGAGGATAAGGCATTCCTTCCCACATGGCTGTATCTTTATTTCTCATCCCTCGTCTCTAACCTTTACATTTCCTGTTTTTAATCTCTCCTTCTTCCTCTCCTTTTTTCCTTTCCCCTTCCTCTCTCCCACCTATATATTCTTACCTTTTCTTCCACTAATGTCTTTGTCACTCTTGTCTTCCTCATTCCATCTTATCCCTCATCACAATAAAAGTGATGTGTTCAATCTCACAAAAACATGAGATGGGTAATTTGGCTATGAGTCCAAACAAAATGGCCCCTCCTGGGTGTGATGTACCTCCCTGTGAAACCGGAGATTGACGCAGGAGTTAGCAACAGCAGGATGGCAAATCAATTGTTAATCAGTCCGGGCGGGGAGGCCGTTGTGGGTAATGGGAAAGGCAAAGGGTGGGGATTGTTCAGAAGCGTGTGATTACTGTATTGATTTAGTTCAAGGGGAGGAAGAGAAATTAGAGTTTTTAATGGATGATGGAGATTATGTTGTAGCTACTGGTAATTGACTGTTCACTTGGGGCAGCATCCCATTATTATCCAGGCAAATTTACCACTTTGGCTCAGCACACACAGTGCCTTGAAAAATCATCTGCCACCTTCCTGATTACTTAGTTTTTACATATTTGTCAGATTTCAACTTTTAAGGCCGTTAGCGTAATTTTAATATCAGACAAAGAAAATCAGAGTAAATAAGTAATCCTGTTTTAAATGATGATTTTATTGATTATAACCCCCCCCCCCCAGATATATCTAAACCCTACTTGGCTGTAAAAAAGTAATTTGCCCTACAAACCTAATAACTGCTTGTGGCACCCTCAGCAATAAGAACTGCAGTCAAGGTGTTTGTGATAACTGGCAATGGGTATTTCAGATTGATGTGGAGGAATTTTGGCCCACTCTTTGCAGATTGTTATTAATTCAGCCATATTTGAGGGTTTTCAAGCATGGATGAACTTTATTTTAAAGCAATTCTAAACTATCACAATCTAATTTGAGTCTGAACTTTGACCTAACCACTGGAAGTTTGGATTTTTTGTGTTTTGGGTAATTTCCTGCTGCATAATCAAAGTGCACTTGAGCTTCAGGACACAAACTGATGGCCGGACATTCTCCTTCGGGATTTTCTGGTAGAGGGCAGAATTCCTGGTTCCACCAATTACAGCAAGTCATTCAGTGTGCTGAAACCGTAACGCAACCCCAAACCATCCCACTACCACCACCAAAAGTTTTTGAAGCCGTATGTCTTAATCCAGATGTTCTCTGGGCAGCCCTTGTTAGCCTCCATGAGGCTTACAAGGGCTGCCAAAGTAATCTGCATTTAATAAGACTGTTGTGTTTTTAACATGTTTCAATGCTTTGTATCTTGTTCGATTTAATGTCAACAATCCCCTAAAAACAGTCAGTGATCACTGTCAGCTTCTCACGGTTTTTGTTACCGCTAATCAGTTTAAAGCTCA
>NW_024582600.1:541502-620946 GCF_018398535.1 Haplochromis burtoni
AGTGGAAAAAAGTCCTCCCTACGTTAGCATTCGTCCTCCAGCTTTACTGTTTATGTTATGCTAACATGGCTTGTCGCACTAGCGATCACGTAGCACTTCATTACATACCAGCTAGCCCAACTTCAGTAACCCTACAAACGTCACTGCTGTTTACATTCCTGTCGTCATTTATGTTGGAAGTGATAGCAGAGCTGTACGTTTTCATTTGATAAATTGATAGATTGAAGCTAGCGAGGTAAATCCCTGCTAACTTCTAACTCAGTTAAATGTCATAAATTCAGTTTTCATGGATGCCTGGATGTTAAACTTAATTGTTACACCTGGCAGAGCAGCCACACTGATCATTTTATTACAGATGAACAAATTTAGTCAGTTTTTAAACTCTGAGTAATGCTGCAGTGATCATTTGACTTTTGCAGCAGAGTTTGGGCCCAGACATGGCTAATAACGTCAGACTCAAAGACCGGATAGTGCTGGTCTACCAAATCGTAACCAGGTCACTAATAGGCAAGTTAATTAATACGCTTGCTACACTTTAAAAAACAACACAGGTTAGCTGAACGAAAGCACCTATACTACCGACAACCAATACACGTCATCGTCCCAGAATGCATTGTGTGCGAAAAAACATGGCTGCTCCCACAGCTCCAAAATAGTTTTAAACAACAAAGATTTAATAAATAACAAAAATTTTTAGTTATTCTAAAGTATGTTTTTATGTAGTGGAGATAATTTGTAACATATTTAGAGTAACTTGTCATAATAGTCGGGGTTCCCTTTAACATGTTTTGGGTTTTTTTTTCAACATTCTTTGCATTGTATTCAACTTCAGCACTTTCTCAGTGTTTTTTCTATTTGCTGGTATTATGGTGACCACTCAGGGCCTCTATAAAGTAGGTTTGAATAGCTTGTTCCCTTAATAAATGAAATCACAGTTTTAGAACTAGATTTGTTTTTACTTGGGTTACCTTACTACTATTAAAATTTGTTTGATGATCTGAAACATTTAGATGTAACTGTAAAAGAAAAAAAAACCCTGGGAAACCAGGAAGGGGTCAAATGCTTTTATGTGTGCGATATACAGCAAAAATTGTTGCAGATGAAAATTCTTAGGAGCTGAGTTGATCCATTGGTCCAGGCTAGCTGTTAGATTTGATGCCTGCTTAAATTTTCCCCTCAGGTTTCCCCTGACTTTCCTCTTGTGACAACCTGAATTGCTCATTCATTCTGTTGAATAAATTAACATCTACTGGCAACATTTGGAAAACTTAGACATTTGTAGGTTCCAAGTTGATGAGTTTTCCTCTAGCACTAGCCTGTAGTCATTCTCCAGGTGTCAATTAATGCTGTTTCATGAAAGCCACTTCTGTGCATCATTTATGCACAACATGTCCTTTGGCAGTGGAGCTTGACTTGAAGGGTTATGCCATAGTGAGGTCTGTCTCACAACTTGTCATTTTTCACCATGCAGGGTAATTGTTGTGAAGCACTATATTTTACCCTAAACCAACGTCTTTGTTATTATTAGTGCCTAAATATAACCACCAAGTAAAAGTTAAAGTAGAAAGTGAGTACAAGAATCAACAAATCAGAAAATGAACAAGAAATCCCACCCAGATGCCATCAACAGTCTTCAGGATGACAAAACCGTGGTGTATTACACAGGCTGTGGACATCTTTAAAATGGGAAAGTTAACTCTCACTGGCAAATTCTCCCTGCGCAACACAAACTGATGCACAAGAGCAAATTGTCTGCAAAGGAAAGAGACATGTGGCATCTAAGAAAAATGGAGCTAGTTGTATTTCATCCCAGAATGAAACACAATGCTAATACTTCAATGAGCTCACCTGCTTTTAGTGAAATAGCGCAATGATCATTAGATTGCCTGTTAAACACAATCACATCCATCTCAGGATGATTCTTCTGACTCTTTTGACTTGAATTTTGAGACTTTTCTTCCACTCTCCTCATCGGGTCAGATGATGGCAAACTGTTGCCTCAGAGAAATGCAAGTATTGTTCCCTATGTACTATCTGATGCATTTTGTTTAATGTATGCATTTTAGCTATCAATTCCAAAATGCAATGTGCTGTTTACACAGTAAAAATATACACAGAGCTTACCTGGCGATATGGCTATCAGTGATTATTCAAAATCATAATCATTAATAAATGGGCAAAATTTCAATCTACTGCTACAGAGTTAACTAATGACTTAGCATCATATGGGGAACAATTAAAAAAAAATCCTTAAGCTATCATCTGCTAAACCAGTCTCTTGGGGCAACAGCTAACATTTTCAAGGTTGAATTGATAATATATTCTGTTGTTGCATTGCGGCTATGAGTTTGTTTCCTTTCCATCGGTCAGTGTCTGATTAATGAACTTTTTCCCCAAGTGGCTCATGAGATATGAAATCTTTGTTACGGTGTCAAGATTGCATTTCAATCAAATGTGTTTCTCTTTTGCTCTCCACATGGACTGTTTGTAGGGAACCAAAGTCACCATGATCACAATTTACAAAACCTCCTTGAACTACAAATAGACTACAATCAGAAACCCAAAGAAACTGTCTGATACTCAAAATCCACTATCAAGTCCCCAAAAGTAAAAAGGTAGCACCAGCATAAAACATCAGGAAAACAGCTGACAAAGTTCAGTCTCACCAATATGTAATATAATTTGGCAATGCTAATGTTTCGGCCATGTAGCACTCTGACCAAAATCAACTGGTGAAACCTTATTTATCAACTGTTTCTCTTGAGTTTTGTGTGGAGTTCATTTGGGTGAATGTACTTGGAAAGCACATTTTCTTGAGAGACTGAATTACCAGAAATCCTGTCCCTTTTGAGCTTTCCTCACTATTGAAGTCTCACACCATATATTTATTAAAGGGATAATCTAAACAAAACAAAAAAAAGCCCTTCATCATCTGTATGCCCAGTGACAAAGGGAAGTGAGATCACTGGCCCCTGGAGGACTCTAGATGTCATCTCTGACCAAGGATGTCAAGTGCCATTTTCCATCATCCTCTGTTTTTTTTGGTTATGTAGCTGTGTTTGCAGGCCAAATGTGTATGGCACAGTTCCATGCTGGCCAGATGTTGCAGCAGCTGGGCACAGTCCATCCTATCAAAGGTCCTGGACATGTCAGCCAGCAGCACCCTCACCATTGTTTGCTGTCGCCAGTAACCAGAGTAGTGACCCTTCAGCACCTCTAATGTGTTTATTTGTTAAACTCAAACACATCTTTGTTGTGTAGCCATGTTTGTGCCTTAATAGAGAATATATGAGATGGTTTACGTGAGTATATGACTGCCCATGTCAGTGGGTGTACATGTGTATTTGGAAATGTTAGTAAATAGTTCTGGTCTTCCTTTCTGCGCACAGAATACCAATCAGACATTCTCAAGAGACTGCAGGTTCAATTCCTCCTTCCAGCCTTTTATCTACTCCATCACTTACTGTGTGTACCTGTGTGTGTGTGTTTTCCGAGGTATGTTAATAACGATATTGTGTCTCTGCAAGTGTATGTATGCATCCAAAGGCAAGGGAAAAAGAAGAATAGCAGGATAAAGAGTAAATGGAAGAAAACAGTGCAAGTGAAAAACAGAACGGTAAAGAAAGACTTGAGTAGGAACGTGAGATAGCAAAAACAAGAGTTGCTTCTAAAGAGTAATGGGTTCTCACATTTCCATTAAGAGTTGTTTTTCAAGCCATCCAAAAATTGCCTTTATGGTTTCTTCTATAGATCGACCCAAACTGAAAATCTTGTAAAATAATTTAGTGATGCTGTGTGACTCAAACTGAAATCTTTAGAGTATGAGTGCAGCATTGCAAACACATACAGTTTTAGATTAGTTTACCAAGTTAAGGTTAGCAGTGCTACAGCAGCAGTCCTTTTTACCTGCAGGTTAACATTTGGATATTTGTGCAGCACAGTGATTACACGCCAGTTTTCTCTGACACAACCAACACAGAAGCACCGATTTTCTACATCAAAATACTGCAGAACTGTGCTGGTTAGCGCTGGTTAGCACAGCTGTCACCTATCTTACTTTTCACCTTTCACAACTAACAATCACAGGGAGACATGCCGCCAATGTTCTAGTGATGCAGAACTGCTGACTGCTGTTATGGTTCAATTTAAACAAATGAATAATTCATTTAAATGACCAGTATTTCCAACACTGACTACTGATTTAATCATCTAGTCAACTATTTGCAGACACACGCAAAGTTTTTCATCAATAATATGTGAAATGGTCAGTTGAATTTGTTCACTGAATAAAAAGTACATCATGTTCAGGGTTTGTACATACATGCTGAATCTCTGCCTGTGTGTATGTGTGTGTGTAATTATTTCACAAAATGTCAAAGAACTACATTTGGCGAGAGCAGCTGGTTCCCTCTGTGAATAACTAATGCCATCACCACTCACCACGGGTGCTGCTCAGCTAGGCTCTTACACAAACACATAAGCTGCACTGACTGTAGAAAAAGGTGCAATACTGCCTAAAAACTTAATGTAAGACAACAGCACAAACAGACGATGTAATTCATTCCTGTCATCAGCAGATGAAATTTAGTTTAGTTTATCCAGTTTGAAACCAAAACAAAGTAATCAGCCCACATACTTAAGTATAAACTTCATTAAAGTGTTGACTTTAATTAACAACAAAAATCAGAGATTTTGCTGACGAGACATAGACTGAAATGTTAAGTTAGCAAGTAGCCTACTACTGTTACAGTAACATTTTATTAGCATAAGCATTTAATATTAGCCATTGCAAACAATGGCCACTTTCCAAACACAATAGTAGTTTTTTCTGTACCATGCCTCCTTCTTCTTCAACAAGTAAAAAAAAAAACCTAGAACATTGCCAATAATATGTAATTTTTTGCAGTTCCTCACGATCTTCGTGTATTTGACATTCTGCATTTCTATTGGTTGCGCAAATGTTCATCACACTGTGCCACAGACACGAGTACTATGGCACAGAATTATGACTATACTCGCTAAGTAATGCAATAAATACACATGCTCAGTAACACATTTACACAAATGGACTTTGCACTACTACACATCCATCTGAAACTGATGTCTATCTTTTATCAACAATGTGCGATCCACACACCTGGCTTTGTATTTCCAGCATCTTGTTAGCATAGTTGTTAACCTCTGCCTGTGTCTCTTGTTCTGTGACCAGTCCCATGAAAATGAAAAGCTACACCTGATTTAAATGTGGCCATTCTCAGCACCAAGGTAATTTTCTCTATATTCCTGAACAATTTTCAGCACCATTACTATTTTTACATTGCTCACTGAAAGGCCTCTCATATGCCCTTGCACTGTAGCTCTGAAGGAGAACGCTGGATGTCCTCCAGTGTGTCAAAAAGACGACCTCAACTTGTTTTTCATTTTTGGAAAAAGAACAAAGTTGCAGGGAGTTTAATGTAGCGAGTGCAAAGATTGTGTTAATGTGACAAGAAACATCTGGATTTTCAATGCAGTGAGCTAACATGCTGGCACCGGCCACAACTTCTATCACTTCCACCAATGACACTTAGGACATTATAGCAGAACACTGCTATAATATACTATAATGTACTGTACAGCCTCACCATGCAAAACTTATAAAGGGTAACATGAAACAATTGAACACAAACTTTTTCTTGGTGGGAAATCAAATAAATGTAAACCATGTTAATATATTAATATATACAATTAATATATTAATTGTAACAAAACTGTTTTGGCCGTTTTGTGCTTTTGCTACTACATTGTACATTCAAATTCCGTTGTTTTCATTCAAATTCTGTTCTTTACATTCTAATTCTGTTGTTTTTTAATAGTCCATTGTTTCCATTCTAATTCTGTTGTTTTCATTCAAATTCCATTGTTTTGATTCAAATTCTGTTCTGTTCATTCTAATTCCGTTGTTTTCATTCAAACTCTGTTCTGTTCATTCTAATTCCGTTGTTTTTCATTCTAATTCTGTTGTTTTCATTCAATTCTGTTGTTTGTTTTAAACTTCCATTGTTTTCATTCAAATTCTGTTGTTTTCATTCAAATTCCATTGTTTTGGTTCAAATTCTGTTCTGTTCATCCTAATTCTGTTGTTTTCATTCAAACTCTGTTCTGTACATTCTAATTCTGTTGTTTTCATTCAAACTCTTTTCTGTACATTCTAATTCCGTTGTTTTCATTCAAACTCTGTTCTGTTCATTCTAATTCCATTGTTTTGATTCAAATTCTGTTCTGTTCATTCTAATTCCATTGTTTTGATTCAAATTCTGTTCTGTTCATTCTAATTCCATTGTATTCATTCAAACTCTGTTCTGTACATTCTAATTCTGTTGTTTTCATTCAAATTCCATTGTTTTCATTCAAATTCTGTTCTGTTCATTCTATTCATTTCATTCTAATTCTACTCTTTTTGTTCAAATTCTGTTGTTTTCATTAAAATTCCGTCGTTTTCATTCTAATTCTGTTGTTTGTTTTAAACTTCCATTGTTTTCATTCAAATTCTGTTGTTTTCATTCAAATTTGCTACTCATTATTCAAAAATGAAAATAAAATGTCTTAGCATAAAATAAGCAGAATTATTCTTATATCTTAACTCACATTTATGATCAGATACAATACATTGGAATTAATAAATCATACCACATTAAATGATCAGAAACAAAAAGAAATCTGCCAATTTCCTGTTAGGTCATTATTATTTTCACTCTGAGCTCATCTGATCCTCTAAAGAGGGTGAAAACATAACAGCAAGCAAACATGACACCTCCAATGTGGCAGCTTGTAACGGCCCACACATCGAATGTATGACATCACTGAGACACCATCTAAGGCTATGATGCGCAAACATGGCTGTTGTAAAAAATGTGTGAGAGAGACATTAAAAAAAATAGCAAGATTGTGTGTTGCCTCTTTTCAGTCAATAGGAGACAGAGGAGACGCAGGCACAGATGGAGTAGAGAAAGAGAGCACCATTTGTTTGCTTTGTTGGTACGTGACAGGATGCGCTTTTTTCTATTGTATATTTGGCAAACATTAAATACCAACAGACTTTATCAGAGCTAAAAATTCAGCCTGGTGAGTAAAATGTGCAACAGCAAGGAAGTCTAAAGATAAGTCTTCTTTTGGTAAACAGTCCTTTTAAGGTTGTGGAGCGAGTGGCATCAGCGCTCCCTTCACAGGTTTGGTTACCTGTAATGGGAACATGTTAAGCAGTTTACCATGTCAGTAACATTTTGTGAAGTGTTATGTGTTTACTGCTAAACAGTTTACTGTTTACTGCTTAGCCCTCCTGCTAAGTTTGGACCACTCCAAGTCTCATTATGACTCCTTGCATTTGTAGATTTGACATGGGACAGCTGCTTCTCTCTATCAATACTTTGACACTTTAATTTTATTTTGGAGAAGAGGGCCAAGTCACAGGGAGCCTATTCTGGCAGATGGGGCAGATTTGATGCTTTTTGTGTAGCCAAAGAACTTTGATGAGCAGCGTGTGAGTAAATGTTCTCCCTCATAAACCACGAAAATTCACAAAATTCATGGTGCGTAACTCTGTGAATGTCAAAACACAACAAGCATGCTCCTGGTACAATTACAGTCTTTTATGTCACTCATTGGTTAGTGAAATCCCATTTAGTATTTTGGAACTGAACATTTTGACTGTTAGTTAGTGTTAGTGTTCGGGTAGAGTGGCCCTGACTAGGAAGTCAAGGGACACTGCCCACTCATGTGGTGGCAACTTTAATAACAGCCAAAACTGTTCATGTTGAAACATTTTTATGTGCACAAGAGAGCTGGTCAGACTGATTAATTAACTTTGCTTTGGATACAAGAGATTAAGTAGGCAAGTTATTTGCATAATGTATTTGTTATAAACTGTTTCATAATGAAATAGAAATGCTGTTTATAAAGAGTATTGGGATGTGAAGATAAGAAGCAGAAAAGTGTGTCAGCCTCTCTGGTGCTTGGCAGACTTGTGCATTGTCTGTTGGTCTAATTCTGTAGCTGGCAAAGGATACAAACAGATTTTCTCTCCTGAACCCAGCAAATACCGACTGGATCCACACACAAAGTCACTTAGTCACCTTTGTGCAAAAATAAAAAGAGAGAAACTTACAAAAAATGGACAACTTGCACAATGTTCAAACACTGAGAAGTGATATTTTGTACAAAATTATCTGAATACACATCACACGATAACTCAGTGTGTAAGAGTGTCTAGGCATGCACGCACCAACGCACGTTTTCAACCTGATCCACTCACATGTCAGTACAACCGTCATTAATTAACAGATGTTCCAGGTGGAGTACAATGTGTGTGTTTCTCTGTGTATATATGTGTGTGTGTGTCCTTTTGTTCAGTTAATGAGTCTGTCTCTACTGTACTGCAGGTACAAAGGGACAGCAGGTCCTATAGGGGCAGAGGAACATACCTTCTTGTCAAGGACACAGATGCTACCCAGCTGTTCCACTTATGTTGGAACACGAGCACGCACACACGCGCACACACACGCACACACACGCACACACACGCACACACACACGCACACACACGCACACAAACAAACTGTTAAAGCCTTTTTTTTCCCTTTTTTAAGTCTTTTTTTCTTGTCCTTTTTTTCAACTTTTACCATGTCATGGAGCAGATGACCTGTCCAGTGATCTTTTGATGCAAAATCCATACTCAGAACAGCATGTGACCAATACTGGGAATTTTACTACTAATGACTAACACGCCAGTCTTGAATTGCCAAGAACTGTGACTGAAATGAAGCGACTGAAATGTGCCACTTACCTCAGACAGGTTTTTTTTTAGTAACTGAAGGAAGGCCATTATATTCATCAAATGAAAAATACAGAAAATCACAATGTCTTACTAACTTATAAGGCAGGGGGGGCAAGCATTTTTTTTTCCTACTCAAGTGAAGATGTGATTACAATCTATACAACCAGATATCAAGAGGTCGAAACATCTCACCCGGGAAAGCGAGACAGACATCAGTGGTGCTGAATCAGCAGTAGTGGTAAATGCTCAGGTTCCTCCAGTTTAAGGCTTGATTACAAGCTGGATGATAGATCTCCAGGTCCAGCAGCCCTACATACGCAAGGTGCACTCGAAATTAGTAAATGAAATATGCATTGTTTTACATATTATATTATGTTCGATAAGAAACAACTGCATTTACAATGACACTGGCACACACAACCATTCATATACTTTAATATGAATAACCCTAATGGGGAGATGGAGCTAGTCATCCAGGGAACGCAATTTGTAAAGATCTTTCTTTACACTCGGGGTCGACTTGGCAGCGATTTCTGCTGCTAAGTCGACCCCAAGTGTAATATTTGTATTCTTTTAATGATCTTGTTGGTTGGCCCAAGAGGGATTCCTGTTGTCTGGTCAGCACAAAGCCTCTATGCTACACCACCCAGGCCTGCGCCCTGAAGAGATCACTCCTATCTCACCACCAGATGAGAGCATGATACCAAAGAATGTCAGGAGTACTTATGGAAAAGACTGTCATGCTGAATTAAAACCATACTGATTTTGATTTTCCAAGACCACCATGCCTTGCAGATGCCTACTGCACCTCGAGCCCTAATAGCTACTAAAGGTTTTTTTTTTTTTTACTAAAGTGTTAAACTACTAAAGGTAGTTTTCTAATAAAGGTTTTGTTACTGATCAGTAAGCCCATTCTTTTTACCAAATGTCCTTTGGTGTTGGTGTTTTGACTCTTCAGTTGTAACAGTAGTAAGACTAATGTCACAGGATCATTTGCCTTCACATGGTTAATGTGCAGGATTAATGTTGTTAACATCCATTAACAGCAACGTTGCCTGAACCTAACCAAATAGTTTTGATAAAAAATAACCATCCAAATAATGTTTATAGGTACACTGCATATTATTTATTAATAATATCGCCCACCTAATGTTCATAGATGATTATGAGTTAGATGGTTAATAATTGATAGATGGTTATCAGTTATTAACCAATTAGCAAACTTTAAAAAAGTGAAGTACAGAAGTAGTTATTATAATTAGTTTTGGCCATACCAGATTATAAATTGGTCACAGTCTCACTTAGCATCACACCTTGTGAACAACTTCCTTCTTCATTTGGATCACTCCTTTGCACATACAATACAATTCCACTTGCACATACTTACAGACCTCAGATTTGTGCTGAGAGAAAACTTCGGCGTCAAACTGACCCAAAATATTATGGAAAAAGCATTTGTTTCCAGTGGAAGAGTTCACATCTGCACAAACCTAAAGGAAGCACATGAGAAAGGAGTATGACAAAGACCATCCTTTATTTTTTGTCAATAAGTAGCGTAGCAGTAACATTACATCATCAATTGATTTTCATGATTAACTTACCTGTGTCTTGTAAAAGTTCATTTGCACCAATGACACTTTGTGAATTGAAGTGGCACAGGGTGGAGTTAGGACATGTGGAGTAGACAAAAGATACAATAAAAGGAGAAGACAAAGCAGAGAAAGACCCAGAGCAGCATGATTTGTGTGTGTATGTTAGAAGCATTACTGTGATCTAGTGTCCCTAACACAACATAAATCTGTAAAGTTGGTTTCGGCTTAATGTATTTCCCGCCAAACACACAGGCGCTTGCACACAGGGCTGCGGGATGAATCTGTGTGAAGCACAGAATGAGCAGGTTGGACAGCAGATGACTGATGATCTCTGGGAGCTTACAGAGGCTCAGAGCCACACTGTGCTGTGTAGCTGTGTGATTCAGGTACCGAATGTGAGGGAGCAAGAAGAGCGCAGACGCCTTTAACATCACAATGAGACATTGTCATGGTGACGGCTCCATCGTAACATTTCTACATGTTTTGGTCTATCTCCCATGCATGCCTGTTTCTAATATTTTCTGTAATTTCAGGCCCAGTTATTCCATCATTCCCCATTCACTGCATTTTAGCCAGACAGCACACCTGTCCCTCATTCCTGTCAGTCACTTAGTTCCCTGCCAGAGTGTCTGATGAACCATCATGGCATTCCAGCCTTTAACGATGTTTGACTGCTTACTGTCTGTCTAATTTTAGTCATGGTAGCAGTATAGCTACTGTAAGATCCATCAGTACAGACCATAGGCTGTATATAATTAGTTCCATATGTTTCCAGTAAATTATGCATTATTATTTTTTGTAGTTTTGCTTCCAGATACCCCCACAGTGGATTTCAAATCAAGCAATCAAGCTGTGATTGAAGTGCAGACTTTCAGCTTAATTCAAGGGGATTAAGAAAATTATTACATTATTTGTTTAGGTTTTACATCTCAGGGATCATTTACACCGACATCTTTTGGAAATGGAAGGTGCAGGTACCCAAAGCTAACTTGTCAAGCACAAAGTTGGCCTGACCTAAAGCATAGCCTGCTTTATCATCCTTTTTGACTTTTGTTAGGTTCTCATTTGTGATTGTGTTTCAAAATGACTAAACGCCTATCAGATTTTCACTTTAGTGTTAAACCAAAGCATTCGGGGCGATCGTGGCTCAAGAGTTAGGAGTTCGCCTTGTAATCAGAAGGTTGCCGGTTTGAGCCCCGGTGTCCGGCAGCCTCGCCTCTGTCAGTGCTCCCCAGGGTGGCTGTGGCTACAATGTAGCTTGCCATCACCAGTGTGTGAATGTGTGTGTGAATGGGTGGATGACTGCATATGTAAAGCGTCTTGGGGTCCTTAGGGACTATTAAAAGCGCTATATAAATACAGGCCATTTACCATTTGAATCATCAAAATGTGAAAAATTTAAAAAAACAAAGATCATAAACTTGGTAAATCTTGTACCCACGAAGCTGATGTTAAAATTTCGTCCCACAGAAGCTTAAAGAATAAGTTCAGATAGATTTATTAATTTTAGAAGTTTTTCTCTCCACTTCACTTAAGTATAGAAAGCTTACACCTAAATAATTCATCACCATCATCCTTTCAGGATACAATATTCCTCCTACTCTGGCTTAGTCAAAGAATTTGCTTTCACCGCGGACAGGCTGAGAGCCAAAAGATTCAGCAAAGAATCATAAACAGAAATCTCTCTCACCACCTTTGTGTCACTGAGTTTTGTAAAACTACATTTGCTGAATAAAAACCAAAAATACTCACTCATTCTTACTGTCTGTTTAAATATTTTAATTGACAAACAAGGCAGAATAAACCCTTTCCTGAAACAAAAGCTTCAAAAGAGCAAAAGGGGAAAGATAGGAGGTAGTTGAGGGCTTTGCTATTACTAACTGGTGGTTTGGTGTAGTCGCTGACACTAATTAGCAAGGGTTGACAAAAGGCCACGGCTTGGGTTAACATACATCATCTTACAGCTTTAAAAAATGTTTTACAAAGCTTCAATTCCCGGGCTGTCAGGTTGGCGGGGACGAGGTCCACCTGATCTAAAGGTGATGACACCACTGAACATTTGACATGCACTTATTAACACAAACATTAAGTTTTAAGTTTAATCATAGTTCATAGCAAGAGCTTGCACAAGTTACTCAAGGGCCTTGTCTCCCACCGGGCAACTTCCAGTTTCTTATCCTCAGATAATCCCTTTAATCGTAAAATCTTTTACATTTTTGCAAAGCATCGAGCTCAGGTTTTAACACTTCTCTGAAGCCGCTCTATAGTATCCATCGCTCCTTTATGTCAGTGCTTCTTTGTGAATATATAACATGATCTCTGCAGAGGAGAATCATCCCCCAGTGGGTGAAACAGTGCAGGTGGCTTCGGCACCACACCACAAATAACTCGCAGGTCGTTGTCGTTTGTTGGCGTGACATTTTCATCGTAAAGGTTAGATGTTGCAGATGTTGTAGGATGCATTCGTCTCATAGCTCTTCTCTCTGCTCTCCTGTGTTCTTGTGGTAATGCTTTTCATTCCAGTGTGATTTGTGAGATGTGGCAGTGGCGATAAGACTTGAATTATGTCTCTGATTGTCCTCGCTTCGATTGAAAATGGTTTTCATAATGCTGTTGTCATTATTTGTTTAAATCTTTGATCTTTGCTGTAGTCCACATGTACAAGTTATGTAATGCTGATAGAAGACAGCCAGACTATGCATCATTTGACCTGTTACCTAATGTGTCCTGGAGTGAAGCATTGTCACAATATATGTCCTGGACAAGGACACAACAAGTACAGTATTAAAAAAATCCTATACTTTGTCTGAATTCTTTAAATGATTCAGCATTAAGGAATTATGGAAACTCAGTCGTCTAGTTTATTTTAACACCTTGAAATAATTTTCAAGTAAAATAGTATCATACATAAGTATAAATTTGCAGCTAAGGAAATACCTAAAGTACAAGTACCTCAGTACTGTGCAAACTGGATATTTTTCAGTCTAAACAAAAGGTTGCAGTCTGTGGAACTGCTGCCTCAGGATTTTGATCATGAGGTATTTCTAATTTTGGACAAGCAGCTCTAGCCCATTAAAATCTTTTGTGCCTGCAGGCGGCTCCTCTCTGAGATGGATTACTCTGTGAGGTACGCTGCAGTTTACATGCCTTCACGCAGATATTCAAAAGTTTTAACCGAGTTGTGCTCCTGAATATGCTGTTATTTTGTTTGAGGTGTCAGAATGGACTTTAATGCAGAGTTATAGCTTATGGAATAAACTCCACATGCTTTTAACAGTCATACTAGAAAAACTAGCACTGATGCAGGTGTGACAGCTGAAGACTCCTAAGGACACAGTAAATGGTTTATCACTGTGAAAAATCTTTTTTTTTATATGGCTCAATATCATACATTTACCTCGAGAGGGTTTTAAATCTTTATAATATCCTATGTCCTTAGATTCTTGATTCAAATAGGGACAAAAGTATATTATGTAAATTTCCAGATTCATATGTTTTTCATGGACTCTACTAAAGTAGATTTGCATGATTCAGAGTTTTTAAAACATCTTTATTGTATCTTGTACTGAGCCTTGATGCAGACCGTCAGTTTAGCCTGTGTCTGAAACAAAATGTTTTAGCTCGTCTTCTTTTAAAATCTCTCTCCGGCTGCACCATATAAACACAAATATAACAGAGATATCCTCTCCTCTCTCAACGTACAGGTCTAAGAGCAAAAACCATTGCCTGAAGCCTTGCTCAAGGGTTCCCATATGGAAAAGAAATAGTAAAAACTTATATGACTTAACTCATGAAAGTGGCCACTTTCACATTACTTTCATATATTGTTTTAGTAAGTATCCAAAACATACAAGTTTCATTATATAATTTTTCAAGGGATCTTATATCTGTTTTCACTCTTATATGCTTTTCATACAAGTTTCACACAAGACAGATACAAACTTTAGAAGATTTATATATATATATCTTTTCCATATGGGTTAAACACTATGTTTTGCAATTTTGGCTGTGTGAAATTGAAATAAACATTCACCATTGTAAATAATGTACATGAAAGGATACAAGAATAAAGAATGATAGAGAACAAATATTAATATTCTGACTTGTCGCTTGTTTGTTTCTATGTGCTTGTCAGTGATGAGTGTATCCATAAAATGAACCACACTGCAGAAACACTAGTAATGATAATAAAAACTTTTAAAAAACAACACATTAAAGTATCAAAAGTGCTCATTAGGTAGTGTCCCCTTTGGTTTTTATTTCTGTGTATACAAATATTAGCTATTTGAGATATAATTACACTATCAAGCATTTCAATTATGTAGCCAGGTTACGTTCATCATATATTAGTTTGGAAAGAAAAGCAGCAATTCCTCAAACAAATCTAAGTCAGGTTACACTGAACTTTAAGTTGGGTTGTCAGTAAAGATTCTTAGAAGTCTTGAAGTAAACATGAGTATGTGTGTGCCAGGATGACCTCATGAAGTGCAGCAGTCAATTCCTTTTAGGACGTTTTAGCCTAGTTTGGAGAAAAAGTGGGGCGCGGCCTCAGACAGCATTTATATAGAAACTAGAACTGAGACTCACAATTACTGCTGCTTCTTCCCCTCTCTATCTCTGACTGTGTCCCTTCATCTTTTTCCGTTCTTCAGAATCTCCTCCCTCTGTCCACATATTTGGCCATCATTTTGTCTAATGTGCTTGAGAAAGTGATTTTAGCTCAATATGTTTATGAATCCTAATAATATTGGTTAAAGTTTTCAGTCAGGTTTTAGAGCTCACGATAGGACAGAGAGAGCCCTCCTGAAGGTTTCTGGTGACCTATTTTTAGTTGTAAAGGCAGATTCTGAGTGCTTTTAGATATAAGTGCTGCCTTCAATGCAGTTGTTCTTTTTTTGCCCTGCACAATTTAGAAATATATGTTATAAAGTGTTCCTCAAGGCTACATTCTTGTCCCGCTGTAACTTCCAAAACTGTTTTCTACTTGTCACCTCATAAAAACGTAGTAACCCCATGCATGGATGGATGGATGGATGGATGGGTGGATAAATGAGTGCCTTGGTCAAGTATCAACATTTCTCCAAGACTGTTTCACGGGAAGTTCAGTTCACTTTCTTGCATTGAGTGTCCATTGTGAGCACTTGAAAGGACTCATTAACTCTTCATGCGCTGGGACATTCTTTTAGATTGGTCAGTTTAGCTTTGTTTAATATTCTTAGGCAGACATATAAGGAGGAGACATGGCACGCAAATAATCCTGAATGAGGCCTGCCCTCTAAGAGGTTATCAATCTGATTATCTAGATCTTAACTGTGTGAGCCTGCACATATCCCCCTCCTTGTTGTTGTAAAGCTTTGAGCTTTTTCTTGGATCAGTTTATCCATACCATGTCATTTTTTCAGGGCTCTCAGCTGATCAGATCCAATTTGTAACTTGTAGCTAACTAACTTGCTTTTCATCCTTATTTTCAGGCAAAGTCAACAAACTCTTCAAACTTTTGTTCTTGAATTTGAGGAACTCTGTACATGTAGTCCAGCTTTTTGTGGAGATGTACATATAGTTTTTATCCTGCATTGACCCTCTTTGCTTTTAGAGCCCAGAAGGCTGAAACTGAAAAAAATAAGAACTAAAACTGTCCTTTAAATGTGTATTTCATGGATGTATAATCCATCGGATTCTCCTTTGTGTTAATGATAGAGTATTGACAGTATTGACAAGTCTGTTAACTTACATAATCTGCATTTTTTTTACAATATAATACAATATAATGTATGTAAAATAAATAAACTTTCCATTTACTTTTTTTTATTACCACATAATGAATTTTACCAATTGCCATTTATATACAAGATCATTTCTAACACTGTAACATTTATTGAATAGATTTTGTAATTTTCACATAGTAATGCTCTAAATGCCTCAAAAAGAAAAACTGTTATAAGATATTTTTTTAAAGCCACTAAAAAAGTGAGGCTTCATTTGCTTGTCCTCATTTGGTATTACTGGGGGGTTTTCAGAGGCCATGGGGCATAACTGAAGGAGGGTCACCTTTAGTTTTTAGCCCTGACCTTGGAACAAATGTCCCTGCAAGGAAGATAAGGAAAAAATAGTTTCTATTAAAATATGATACTGGCTGAAGCTTTTTCACACACGAAGAACTGGGTCGAGTTTAAGATGAACATAAGAGTGGGCACAAGTGCTTTGAGCTAAATGCTAACATGTTCACACTTATAAAGCAAATATGCTGTTGCTAGCAGTGCTCAACTTGCTGATTTACACAAAACAAAAAGTACAGCTGAGGCTGATGGTGATAGTAGACTTCTGAAAATTATGGCAAAGTAAACAAAATAAATGGAGGTGAAATAAATGTAGTTGCCCTCAATAATGACCCATATGCATGGCTTCATGCACAAATCAATGAGTCATCAATATTTTGTCAGGTACAGTTGGAGTTTATCCCAGCTGTCACAGTATAAAAGTCAAGCTACAATCAATCCAACACAGCAAGACACACACTCTCACATCCATACCAACTGCCAATTAAGAAAAAGCATGCCTTTAAGCTTCATCAGTTTCCTTCCAAACAGACAGGAGATAAAAGCTACACTGAGAGTGGCTCCTGCTTTGCTTTGAGGCCAGTGCTATCCTCCATCTTATATATGCATATATATATATATATATATATATATATATATGTTTAATATGTTATCATAATCACAATAACGATAACTGTGAACAATAAGAAGAAAAAGAAGAATGACTTCACTAACACAAAGTATAGGCTACTTTTACTACCTCGACCCTGTCACTACTATAGGTGTCACTGACACATAGCTGGTGCTTGGGGGAGCATGTACCCTTAAACTACCTGTAGGTTGCTTGGAAAAGCAGAGTAAACTGTTTTTTTCCCTGGGAAGTAGTCAAATCATAGCTCCCACACAATCTTTAGATGACTGTCCCACTGCTCCGTATGCTCCTCATCTCAGGGGTCCATTGTGTTTTCTGCTGAATCAACAGGATATCGGCTCTGTATTCTGATTTCCCAGAAGGCCACTGACACTGTTTTGATATTAAGAATCTCGCCATGACGTTTTTTGTAGGGAAGCGGTCGCAGAACCTGAATATTGCTTTATTTAGTCATCACTTAGAGACGCTGTGAATTCTATAAACACAGGAATGCAAATTAAGGCCTACAAGACAGAGATTTTCATGTTTACCTTATAAGGTCTAAAAACTGTGCCAAGCAGTAGCTAAGTAAGACCTTTTTCCCTGCTGCAACTGAATTAGTTGAAATAGCCTACGTGGCTTTCACAAAGTATATGAATTTTGCAGAAACCATAAGCTGTGGACCTGTTTTAATTTTACCTAAGGTATAAGAGATGCGAGAGGTTTTTTTTATCTCTCTTTTGTCACACAAGAGTTCCAGAGTCTCAGATGTGCTGAAGACTTTTTATTGTCTGAAGTAATCATCAAAGCTTTTTCTTCTGCAGCTGATGTAGACCATTAGATTGCAACAGTACCTTCAGTTTATATAAACAAAGTTATTGTGCCAAGTATGCTTTTTGGTGTAGTTGGATTGTGTTCAGCACCAATGTTTTCTTTCTATTTCATAAATTATTCAGTTTACATAAGACAAATAATATGGTTACAAAGAGCATAAACTAGGTCCAGGACTTTGACATCACTGGCCTTTTTTTGTGTAGTATTCCTCATATTATACTATAAACTGATAGTGACACAAATGGATTGCCCCTGAAATAAGTATAGTACATCAAATGTCCCCGGCCCTGGGACAAGTCTGTTTACAGCCAGTGTTTAAATGATAGAACAAGCTTCAGCTTAGCTTGCTCAAAGCCAGTGTTGCATGTATTTCCAGTAAGTAATTCCAACATAACATTTTGCTGTAAACATATCGCATATTTTCAGCAATGCAGTAACGTAACACGTTCCTGTAAATGGTAAATGGCCTGTATTTGTATAGCGCTTTACTAGTCCCTAAGGACCCCAAAGCGCTTTACATATCCAGTCATCCATCCTTTGGTGATGGCGAGCTACATTGTAGCCACAGCCACCCTGGGGCGCACTGACAGAGGCGAGGCTGCTGGACACTGGCGCCACCGGGCCCTCTAACCACCACCAGTAGGCAACGGATGAAGTGTCTTGCCCAAGGACACAACGAGCGAGACTGTCCAAGCCGGGGCTTGAACCGGCAACCTTCCGATTACAAGGCGAACTCCCAACTCTTGAGCCACAATTGCTCGCTGTACTAAATTCAGTTATTATTAATTGATAATTAATTGCTTTAACTCCGCTCCATATGTCCAAAAGGAAACATGACCTTTGGACACACTAGATCTGTTTACTTCCTGCCTGCTTTTCACCAGTGGAAAACTAACCTGCTAGGACCTCTCAGTACCATACCCAGCTGCAAACATGCCCAAACAACTAGAGTAAGACTCAGTATCATCTCTTAATTACTTTACTGTTCTTGTTCGTGGAGGACCCTTGGCTCAATACTAGCCTCTTGTTCATTTTACACTGGTAACTATAACAGAATCATGTTATGGTTGCACATTAAAAAAAGCATATTAAAAATATATTTTTACACAATATATGTTGGATATATTTTGCACAATGAGTTGCTGAGGTGAATGCTGTGAAGAAAGTGAAACTTCATGTAGACATTGTATAAGTAAGACAATGTCATTGAATTCAGCCATCTTTACTGCACGTTTTTTTCTTTGTGGTGATTATTTTTTTATTTTAAAGAGTAGCTAAGAGTGCTGTGAACTATGGATGCAGAATAAAATGGAAAACAAGGTATGATGTGACTGTTTCAAGGCTGATCGACATTCATTCAAGACTGAAACTGGTTAACTAACTGGTTAAGTTGGAAGTTAATAGAAAAAAATATTATAGCTTGTAGTCACACAGGCTTAGACACCTATCAACCACTGGTTGCTAGGGAAAAACAGCCTTATTATGTCCACCTACTATGTGGGATTATCTACATGTTGACAGCAGCAAACTTTATAAAGAGTGTTTTAATAACCCTGCTGCTCTGGTCTGAAGGGCACTTCTGTAAGAAGAAAAAAAGAACATTTCTCCTCAGAAAACAAAGGAAAGTGCTTAATTTTTGAACTAATTTCAAATCACATTTATTCTTTCCCTGGTAATAAGAATTTTCGCCTGGACTTTTATTTATTAAAAAACCTATCAGATCTGTTATGTTCCTGTCATGATAATATACATATTTATATTATATAAAATGATTAGAATTATTCCTGCATTGATGGTGATTCTGGCCTATTTACTTAGTGTATATAATTAAGCTTTTAATAAAAAAATTTTTACCTACCCCGTGGTTTTGTGATTTATGTGAAGCAGCTGTTCGAACACTGCTGTGCCCCTTTGGAAATAATTAATTCTATCTATCTTTGTATTTTCATACCCTTGTCAGAAACAGAGAACTTTTCCTGTACATGGATCTTGTTCATTTTGCCCACTGATATCTGTCATTTTAACCATGTTATCCACAAACACATAAATATCACCACCACAATCACCCTCCTGTGGGTGCTTTAATATCCTGCCCTGTTTTTTGTGTACAGCCAGTCCCAAAATAAACAGGGACCTGCTGCTTGTTTGACTCATCTACTGGGAAATAACAAGTTTTGTGGTGCCAGAAAGCTGAGCTGCAATTCAAGCACAAGTTGCGTGTTTTCTTTTGTCTTTTGTTTGTTTACATACATGTAGAATGAATGCATGTAATCCATATAAACACATGCACCAAGAAATGTACAATGGCATCACATGAATGCTCATGTAAGCAAGCACAAACTATTTCCACATAAAAATACTGCAGAAAGATGAGCACAAGAAATGCTTTCTCAATGACAGCAGGGTCGTGTGGGGCTAGTGTTAGATGCAAAGAGAGTTTATTATGCACATAAACATACAGTGTATGCACAAGTACACACTTCAGCACCTTGAGTCATCAAAGAAGTAATAAGCATCCAAAACACAACAGGAATTGCACTAATCCCCTGTTCTCCATGCTCTATAAATAACTGTTCTGTTCTTTTTAATCTGAGGAAGCAAGCGGGAGCCATGAAAAGAGGCAGGCTCCTCAAAGGATGGCGCCTGCATCACTGGAACGACTGCTCAATTCCTGCATTCTTTAAATTTTTACATAAGCACACTATCATTGCTATCCATGTTCAGGTTTTTGGATGTGTTTGCACATGAGAACATTGTGTGCTTTGAGCAAAGAGGAATAGGCCATTATCTCAGTTTTAAATGCTATTCATTCGAATACCCAATTCATGCTTCAGACCAGACCGGTTTCCCTAACTCAAGTTACGTATTATTTCCTCAAGCAAGATGAATCATTGAGTCAAGATCAAGTCTTAAGCTCAAAGTTCTTATTTTTTCATTTCTCAGTATTACTGTCATTAAAAGCTGCCCATGAGTGAAGATAGCTTGATACAGCACTTATGCAAAACATGGTTCTTATCAGCTAAAAGCTGTACATAGTTTTTATTTTTCCTTTAGCTGGTATACCTAAGAGTAGTAGTACCTACATATGTATTCATTAACACATTCATTATTTTTATTCATTAAAATTCAAAGAACCGTATCAAGTTTAAATGTGGCTAATTTCCTCTCCTTAGGTACATGAGGTACATACTGCCTCATATGAATAACAATGTAATCACCTCCCTATAAGCTGAAGTTTTGGCAGTTTGCTGGTCTGCAGAATTCCAGTGTGTGTTAACACAATGCCAAGAAAGAAAGCAGCAATGATCTTAGTATGTTAAAGTTTTTAACAGAACACTTGGAATGAGATGGAATAACTATAACCTTTTTGGGTTCTGTTTTGCAATGTTGCATTTACATTTCTGGATCAGTGTCCTTTGAACGCACAAGACGAGGGCCTCTTGTCATCAAGTCAACCATAAATTCCTCCATATACCAAAGTATACAGAAGAGTCAAATCTGAGGCCATATTTCAGGAAGCTAGAGTTGGCCAACTTTGGGACGTTTAACAGGATTGATTGAAAGCACAGCGGCAAATCTATAACAGAAAAAGAATCAGGATGTTGCAATGACCTGGTCAAAGTCCGCACCTCAATCTCATTCAAATGCTGTGACAGCACCATAAAAGAGGTGTGCATAAACAGAAACTGAAAATCTAAATGAACTGAAGCAACATTGTAAAGTAGAGTGTACCAAAAGTCATCTCCGGATGTGAGCAACTGATAAGTATTATAGAAAGTGGTTATTTTAAGTTGTTTCTGCTAAAGCTGGTTGTACAATACGAGCTACTGAATGATGGGGTGTACGCTGGAAAGTGCACAGGGTCACTGGTGACTAATCGGTGCACTGATCAGCATATGTAATAATGAGAGTGGCAGCATGCTGAGAGGAGGACAGACGGGTAAAAAGTCAGCTGTGTGAATAGAAAGCAGAACATTATGTTGCATTGTGATATGCAGGACACACATGCTGCATTATACCACTCCGAGGTGACCTCTTCATTACACGTCCTACCTTCTCTGACAACCTCCAGAGTGAAAAAGTTTAACTCTTGCGCATAAATTTCCTCTGCTGAAAAATCACAAACTGTCACCTATTACTGACCTATCACAGAGTAAACCGGAAAGCCAGATCATCCAAAACAGAAAACTATTTTTGTGTGTTTTAAACAGATCATAATTAGAAGCAAACCAGTTAGAAAAACTGTGTCTGAATTATGTTGAGGAATGTTTTGCAGAAATAGTACCTCCCACCTTGCAAAATAAACACCACACCATCAGTGAATCTCTGCAAACACCTCGGTATCTGACAGATACCTCTAAATATGTTCCAACACAAATAGATGCAGGTAATGTAAAATAAATTTGGTTTGGATCTGAATAGTTTAAAAAAATTCTCTAAATCGAGCTTAATTGGCGAACATTTATCAAACATTTAATGCCTAACGTCTATCACAAAAACTTTGACAGACTGCGAATAACTCAAATGCAGAGACAGTGTTTGGTTTTTTTAAACTATGAACAAAATCTATACCAATATGCACAACTCATTCCTGATGAAACCGCCATCCATCGTTCTCTGTCAAAGTGAGTGATATCCAGACTGAAGGCTGGATTGTCCAGTTTAACAGGCTCTCTCCTAGGACTTTACCCCAACATGTGATTCAGGTTCTGTTCTGCAGCTGCAGACAGAAAAAGTGAGCTTCCAACGACATATTCAAAACATGTACAGTACATACCAACGCAAACACAATTTCTTTTTTAAATACACAAATAGAAAATCTGCATGCTACCAAAACTGCATATCTATTTCATTAGCAGTCTTTCTCTAATCATGTTTATGTTTTTTGATTTATCACAGCTTTCCTTCCACAGGATGATGCCAAACCTTACTCTAACAGCAAGACTCTGGGAAGCTGTGAACACAGCTGTCTGATGCTGAGGACTAATTCCAGCACACACCTCTTAAAACTACAGCTTAAATTGAAAATTCAATTTGTTTATAAATAAAGGAAACAAGATATAGCACATTTTAAACTTGCTAGTTTGAAAATTGTAGTGCTTGTAAATATTTCTAAACCTAAGACAGACCCAAACTTATTGTCTCTGCTTTCAGACTGTATGGGAAACTATACTAAGAACCTGGGCTCATGGAAAAACATGAAATATAAAAATACAACCAATTTTGTTTCCATAGAGGACAAAAACAGTCCAGTCTTTTTGTTAAAGATGGCAAATCTAGAATCTGCATTTCAATTGGAAATATGTTTCATGCCCAAGCAGATACCTGCAAACTAAATGTTGGATATGTTTTGGTGCACAGCAAAATCTCCAGTGTTAAATTAACACTGGAGAGTGTCTATATGGGTCCACACCTCTGAGTGTTAAATACAACACTGTTGAGTGATTTTCTAACACTGGAAAATAACTCAAAATGTTAGAAATATTCCAGTGTTAGAAAATCAGCACTGCTCAGTGTTAGCCATTGTTAATCTTCAAAACTGACTAGGTTACTTTTAAACATATAACACTGTCAAAAGTGTTAATTTAACACTCAACACTCAGAGGTGTGGACCCATATAGACACTCTCCAGTGTTAATTTAACACTGGAGACTTTGCTGTGTGCAAACTGTGAGACAGGCCAAAAAAAGCACTCTATTTATTCATATTAATGTACACATATTGTCATGCTTTTTCGTGACAGAACAAATTTGTAAGTATTTTATTCCATTAGGATGTATATTTTGTGTTTTCAGCATGCATGTTGTGTGGAAATAGATGTGACCAAGAAAACAGAGCTTTGAAAGAAGTGGCAACCAGCGTTGGGTGTAAAGCATTATTGTTATTACACTACTTTAGTTACAAAGTTTTTTCTCTTATCTACACCAGAGGTGGACAGAAAGAAAGAAAGAAATCAAATCAACATGTTTTTTTCTTCCTGAATACAAATGCAATCATCAGCTGATTTTAGTTCATGTGCTCCGAGGAAATAAAAGGTGGATTTGTCTGCAACTTTTCAGAAACAGAGATGTGGAGCCGCCCTGCTGGAGCGAGGGGGCTAGGAGGAGGAGTTGGCCGTCCGACTGCGGTCTGGAGTGTGGGGCCTTCCTGCTGCTGCGGAGTCGGGGCGGTCTGCCTCCCCCCACCGCAGGGAAAAGGGTAACACCACCTGGGTCTGGGTGCAGTTCCCCCCTCCAGGGGCAAGGGTACCTAGACCCGGTTTGTAGAGTACGCTTGGGGAGTGTGATCGTGTGTACAGCGTCTCTTTATGTCTGTCTCCACGTTGGTTGAGTGTGGAGTAAGTGCATATGAGAGCATGAGGGTGGGAATGGATGTTTGTATATGTGTGTGCCTGTATGTCTGTGTCTATATGTCAGGTTGGGTGTCAGGCGCCACCTCTCTGGGGACATCTCAGGCCCTCCAAGGTTTGGAGGCCTATCTCCCCCTACCACCACTTCCCCTGCCAGTGGCGGACTCCCTCAGACATCGGTGCGTTGGTGGTTCTTTGTGTCCGGGGATGGGCGTCCAGGTACACACCGGCTCACTCCTTGGCGGCCGCTTATCGGGGCCTGGAGCCTGGGGCTCGCTCGGGCCACTTCGGAGGTGGGGTGCCCCCGGCCTCTCGGCCTGGGGCTCGGTCACTCAGGCACGGCTGGCTGCCGGCGGAGCTCACGGGCGCGTCACTGCAACTCCCCCTGGCTTCTGCTCCGCGGCTGCTGAGTGAGCCCTCATCTGGGACTCTCCTCAGCTCTTTCTGGGACAGTGGCGCGGCTGCCCCTCTGTTGGTCTTCCTTGGTCTCTTGTGTTCTGGGGGCCTCTGGATGTCTGGAGTTTTGATCTCCTCCATACCTGCTTCATGCCCTGGAGGACGGGGCTGTGGCCCCCCCACACCCTCTAGCAGATCATTACATGAAGGAACCTTTTAAAAAAACAAACAAAAAAGCGCGTCCATGCTCACAG
Source organism: Haplochromis burtoni (assembly GCF_018398535.1). NCBI lineage: Eukaryota > Metazoa > Chordata > Actinopteri > Cichliformes > Cichlidae > Haplochromis > Haplochromis burtoni. The sequence goes on from NW_024582600.1 coordinate 566,406, forward strand.
GTGTACACACGGGTGATCACACCCACAAACTACACCCTTTTTGGCTCCTACCTCAAAGCACACTGTGTTCTGTTGATCTTATGTGCTGCACAATAATGTTTAATATTTAGTATTTACTGTCATATTCCCATATATCATTGTGATGTTGTTTATTCTATTACTCTTGTTCTCTTCTGCTTGTTTTCTTTTTTCTTTCTCAGCAGGTGACCCAGGTGACTGATATATGCATTTTTTTTTTTTTTTTTTTCTTTTCTTTTTCTGCTCATTCTGTTGGTTTTTGGTTTTTGCCCTTCTCCCCCGTCCCTCTTCTCAGCTGTTTCTCTTTCCCTCTTTCTTTCTCCCCTTCTTTCCCCCAGTCAAGTCTGTCCCATATTCAGTAAGTGAAAATAAAATAAACAATAAAAGGTGAATCAAATGGACCATTATGGCAAGGCTGGGATGGTCAATTTGGTAAAGTAAATCCGTTGGGCATCTTTCTTTGCCTTAGACAACAATTCTGATGGCAAAAGAGCCAAACGGGACAGGCAAAAAAAAAAAAAAAAAGAAACAGAGATGTGGATGCTACTTTTATTATCATTCCACAAAAGGTCAAAAGTGTGATGGTTAAGTGGAAACTGCACCCAGAACAGAAACAGCTGCCAACAGAACTGCTAACAGAAGCATCTGCACAGATAGCATGCTAACACAAAGCTAGCCAAAAACCCAGAGCGACGTTAAAGCTGAGTGAATGCCGAACCCAGCCCAGCAGCCAGAGCCTGAATTTCAGCAGGTATCAAACTGATGAGCAGTCAGTCTTGCAAATGTAGCAAGTAACGAGACAGTAATGTAACAAGTAGTGCAATGTCATACTTTCTTTGAGGAGTAATTAAGCAATGTTATGTATGTAATTACTTCAAAGAAAAGTAATGGTTAATGTGTAATACAACCCCAACACTACTAGCAACCTTGTGTTTAAAACCAAGCCATGATCTTTTTCTGAACCTCACAAAGTCATCTCTAACGCCTAAATCTGACATTGTTTTTAACGACATATTTCTAATTAATAACATATTTAAAAAGTCATACAAATGATATGTGAAAAGCTGTGACAAGCATGACTCAAATCTGGGTTTCTAGTTTTAGCAGTGAGATGATATATGCCAACCCACTGCTGCTTCTTAAAGTGGACTGTTGGCCTTGGAAACAAAAAGGAAATTTCTGGCACGACTTCACTTACTCCCAAGGTGCATGGAGAAGAACAATAGTCTAAATAAGTTGAAGCTCCAGCAACATTGCATTACTTGACTTTTCCTGAACACTTGGGACTTTGGCTCTTATCTTTGGAACCAGGAAAACAAGAAAGAGGACAGAAACTCATGTGTGTATGTATTTTGACTCAGCAGGGATGATATGAAATGAAAAAAAAGGTTGAGCATCATTATTTGGAAATCAATTCTCATGTGTGTATGTATTTTGACTCAGCAGGGATGATATGAAATGAAAAAAAAAGTTGAGCATCATTATTTGGAAATCAATTCAGAATACATAAGCGCCTTACAGAATTTTATATAAATACATGTCGGCCTGTTGGTAGAAAGGCAATTTCTCCTATGCTGTAGAAAAAGTATACATTGTTGCATAGAAAGCAGCAAATGAAATTTCTGATGTCCAGAATTTTTTGCTGCATGACCCCCAAACCACCAATTAAATGTGTTTACACCAGTGCCCACACAAAACCTACATCCATACCTAAAAGTATAGTCAGAGTTCTACTAATGAACCTCGAGGGTTAAGTAGCCATACAGTCCACTCTGAATACATAAAGGTCAGATAAATAAATATGTCTGATCTGCCTGTCTATATATTTCTTGTCTTGTCTCTGTTCTTTTCACCTTCCACTCCTCAATCATGTCTTTCCTGTTATTTTCAAAAAGCTGTCACCTTAAGACCAAATGGCTTTGAAGCCAAGTGGTGACTCCATTGATTTTCAGTAGATCTTTCTACAGCTTGGAGCCCTGAGCTAGCTTTATAGGACTTCATAACATATTTATAAAACTCTGTCAGATTGATTGAAGACCAGCGAGACTGGACTCCATCAATGGAAGGCAGCTCTCAGTCACTTTTCTGGATTATAGCCACAGCAGAGGCTGCCTCCAGCTGGAGTAAACCTCGAGATATTTTTTGTGCTATTCACCTTCTTAACCTGATAAGACTTTAAGATCCAATTACAAATGCATATTAAACACCCATTATGCACACAGCATTGTTTTAGATTTAGATTTTACTTTAGATATCAGTTAACAATCTTGGTAATTATTGGGTTATTAAGTTTAATTTAATGGACAACTCCACAATTTGATCATATCTTCAGTGTGACCTAAGGTACTGTATGAAAAGCATGTAAAGCTAGTATAAAAAGATTATAGCTGGAAATGGTTTTATATGCTCCGTTTAAGTGGTTTTGTTGGTTATGACTTAAATAATTAAGTGACCTGAAAAGAAAGCCAAGCAGTCTTTTTTCGTGTCTCCAAGGTTAACTGAAGATCCCTAACACACAAACACAAATACACAAACTGCACTGCAAAGAAAATACAGAGTAGAGTGTGAAACAGTGAACATCTACCATTTAAGTAAATTACAGCTGATAATTTTATTTTAACTTTTTGTCTCCATGGGCTAACAAATCTTCAAAGAGACATATTGTATGCAAAATCTTAATGGGAATGTTGTTAGAATAAATTAAAAAGTAAGCGTTTGATTTTAGTTTCAGTATATGATTTCAGCTGTTAATAAGTCCACCAAAACATTAAATGGAAAAGATAGAATAGAATAGAATAGAATAGAATAGAATAGAATAGAATAGAATCTGTCTGTGCCTCCTGAATTCTATTATGAGTTCTTTTGTTTTAAGAACATTGAGTTTCGTATTATTTTCTTAGGACCAGTGAGACAAGTTATCTACCTTTCTCTTGTACCCTGTCTCATCATCTGGCCATGTTTTAATGACTTGGGTGCATGGAGGAGTTTGTTTCCTGAGGAGGATGTAGGCAAGGATGAGGAGCAGAGAGAGGTGGTCAGTTTGAGGGGTATCACTCTATAGGCATGCTTGATGTTGCTGTATACATGGTCCAGTGTCCTGTCCCCCCTGTAAGGACACTTAGCATGTTGGTGGAACTTGGGGAGTACAGATTTCAAAGGTGTCTTATTAAAGTCCCCAGCAACAATATGGACGCCCTCCAGGGTTCTCTCTGCTGGTTACTGATAATAAGCTGGATGTGGTTCAGAGCTGAGCTAACGTTAGCATGAGGATGCAAACAATGGTAACTATGGCTACCGTTAGCTCGCGAGGTGGATCAAAGGGCCTGAATCAGTCATTCCCAACGCGTAATATACCGACAATTTGTCACGTCCCGAAGCGTTCCATGAGAACGTGGAAGGTGACCTTCTGCTACGTGCCAGATTGTGGATGAAATCGAATAGAATGACGCTCCCGCAGTAACACACGTTCTAGCCGTGTATTCCAGCCCTAACCCTAACTTTATCCCTAACCTTAACCACCACCTTAATCGTGTTAAATAGTGTTTTCCAAAGCAATTTCAGTAAAATAAATTTACATGTGTAGATTAATTCCAAATGGTTCTCACTTTTCCGAAGTTGTAACATAGGGACGTGTTGGGTGGCCGAAAGCGTAATATACCTACGGTTTGTCACCTAGTCTAAAATGTTGCACTTTGGGAGTGAGAACGTGTTGCGTTGGCCTGCACTGAATGAACATGGCTTCTAAGTTCGGTGAGCAGTGATGGTCTGTAATTCTACTGTTATGGCACCAATCCTGAAGCACAGAGTCCACACTGGGGCATAACCTTCACTTTCTCAGGCATAACTTTAACCCAAATCCCAATCTTTCCTTCAACTCTAAGCACTTTTGAAGCCTAAGCTTCCTCCTCTCACCCCCAGCTGGTCACAGCAGATAGTTGCCCCTCTCTGACCCTGGTTCTGCCGCAGGTTACTTCCTGTTAAAAGGGAGTTTTTCTTTCCCACTGTTATCAAATGCTTGCTTATAGGGGGGCATCTCATTGTTGGGATTTCCTCTATTTTCTCTGTATTATTGTAGAGTCTTTACCTTACAATATAAAGTGCCTTGAAGCAACTATTGTGATTCGGCATATATAAATAAAATTGAAATCGATCGAATTGAACTTACATAAACATAAACATATACTCTATAATAAAATGAGAGAAGATGAGAAAGCAATACTTCCACACATGACACAAGCCCTTGTCTCCATGGATGAACGTGCTATGCCTTATAAGACATAATTATAAGTCACAGTGATTTGTGCTTGTAAAAGAAGGCTGCTTTTAAGGGGACAAACAGGAGGGAGAATGATATGGCAGTATTTTGGAGAATGGCTTATTATCCTCTGCCGGATAATGAGCCCAAACACACCTCAAGGCTTTATATTGGCAAGTAATGCTGGAATAACATGAGTACCAAGAGCAGCCTGAGACTGCATACCTACGCCAAATCCAACAATTCCCTCCACAGCATTCATGAAACAAGTCATGCATGTTGTGGAGCTAATCAGGATCCAGATATCCTTCAGGATCCTGAATAATTTTCTTACGAACATCAAAATAATGTCTCCCAGACTGACTTAATAAGTTAATGACTTCTAATTTGGGCTGAGCTATACCTATGTAGACTTTTACATCATTGTAGATATATCCAAAACCTTTTGAGCAATACTAATAAGAAACAGCAAAGAAAACATTGGACAAGCAAACTAGACCAACTACCTAACTACCTAGAGAAGGTTATTTAAGTTAAAAAACAAACAAATGTAAAATATATCCACTAGTGGTCTTAAATACATAAGATTAATTCTGACAAGTTTACCAAAGTATGCTACATCCAATTTCAAGGGATTTCTTATGGTACACATTTATATTTTGAACACATTTATAATGTAAATTAAGGTCTTTTGTCTAAGTTTTCAAAAATGAAAGTTACCCTCTTGGTTGAAGTTATTAGTTCTCCTAAAACGCAGCATCTTAAAACAGGAACTGCCTCATTTCGAAACAGACGGTGGATGAGTGGATTTCATTCAGACCTGCCTTTCCAAAATGAATATAGAACATGTTAAAAGACTTGCTGCGGAGGATGATGATGATCTAAATTTAATACGCTTTTAGGTCACAGCAAACTGCTTAAGCTGTCAGGGAAATGACAACCAGAACACATATTTAGTATCTGTAGGTGTTTGACAAAAGCTTATTTGAAAGTTCATTTCCTGAACAACCACTTCTGTGGAAAATATATAATAGATGGATAGAAACAAACTCCTTAGCGATGAATTTTAAATGTATTTGCATTCACAGATATTTTGGGTGAATACATAGCAGCCTTTACCCTAATGTGGTATAGATTACATCAGTAGAATACGAGCAAAGAAAAAAGCATAATACAGTACAGCATAAAGTTGGACTTTTTTTTCTCAAATGACGTAAGAAAACGCCTTGAAAATTATTCGATGTCTTACATAAATTTTTATGAAAGCTGCTATTTTTTTACATACCTGTAGATTCCACTGCATTTGACTCAATTTTAATTGCCTGGTCTTATTTTTCTCTCTGTCACTTTTTTAATTTTCAATTTTGTAAATGTCTGAAGAAGAAATGATGGTATGATAACCAGCATTTTCTTTGTAAGAGAACAGACCATGAAGAAGAAACTCCAATGATCAGGCTGAATCAAAATAAAACTACCAAGAGTCTTTACTGCCATCTAGTGGCTGCTACCATGAGCTACAACACATGAACGCAGTAAGAATTAATTCGCCCTCAGTCTTGAAATGTAAGCAAACAAACCTCTTGAGATTTGTTGTTTCATTTTATCCCATTTAATTAAAAGCTGCTGCTTGGCTGGTATTGTTTCCACCTGATAAGTTTCATTAAAAAGTGCTGATGCAGACACTGACTTAGAAATAACATAAAGGTGCACGCAAAGCGCTGTTACATCAGCCATTAGCAGAACAGAATATCTGATATTAGGACTTTTTTTTAACTAAGCTTTGAGAAACTTTTTTTTCTCCTTGTGTTATACATTGTTTTATAACAAGTCTTAGGGAAGTGTTGCCCAACTTTGCCTTCAGTCATACTCTATGACATAATTGTACATAGTTCCTTTAAATCATTACAGATATTTATAGCATACTTAGAAAGTGCAGTAAGTACATCTGATGTATGCAAATCCAAGAACTGATGATTTATAATATTTATAATTCATCTTTTTTTATTAACTCATTCACTGCCATTGACGTCTATAGCCGTCAATTGCAGTGAATGAGTCAATGGGTTTAACTCATTCACTGCCAATGGCTGGCAGTGAATGAGTTAACAGGAAGAGGTGGCATATGCATATTCAAAAAGATGGCTGAGAAAAAAGAAGTGGATTTAGAATTTTCCCCTAGTTTAGTGTTTTGTGTTTTCCTTTGTGTATCCCACAACAAATAGGTGGAGAAAGGGGAAAACTGAGACATTAAAAAAACATTAAAAAGCAGAAAATGAAATGCCAGATAGGCAGAAATGGTCTGACCTCTTACTTTTTGTATCCCTCCCAAAGTTCAAACAAAGCCTATCCCCATGACTACCAATAACAAGTATATTTAACTAGTGTGTGAACATATAATGTGTTCAAAGATGGGTGTGGTTTTATCAGATTGTTTTTTTTCTGTTGGGGAACTAAGAAAGGTAGCCCAACACACACTGATTAGGAATTGGAATAAAAGAACTCTTCCGCATATAAAGTTTACATACACTCGTCATGCACATGAACATCATGAATGATTTCTTTAAACTGTTCTCTTTCCAGGGTGGGATGATCATACAGCATACATCTTTAATAACTTTAATAAAATCAGCACACAAGTTTGGATTTATTTTGGATTTTCTCTAATCTACACACAATCAAAATGACACATACAGGCTCAAATATTTGCATACACGTCTAATAATATTTGGTTAAATGTTTCTTAGCAAGTTGTGCCTTGCTAAGACGTTTTTGTAGTCATAAACAATCTTGTGGCATAATTCTGGTTGGATATTTGACCATTCTTCTTGGCACTGAGAATGTGTACAAATTTTCAATAGGCTTTGGTAGCGTCATTCTAATGTTAGCCCACTTTATCGATTTTGGGAAACAGTTTTAATCTGTGTTTGGCCTCATTGTCCTGTAGGAACACCCACTGGCATCCAAATTTCAACCATCTAGCTGTTGATTTAAGGTGAAGTTGAATAATTTGGACATAAAAGGCCTTCTTCAGTATTCCATACACTTTGTGGAACATACCATTACCGCTGGCAGCAAAACAGTCACAGTCCCAGAGCATGACGCTACCACCGCCATGCTACCACCACCTGACAGTTGAAACCCTCACCTTTATCTAGTTCTCTTGTCATTATGGCCAAATAACTCAATCTTTGCCTTGTGTGACAATGAAACTTCTCCAGAAGTCCAGAAATCCAGAAGAATTTGGGGTTAGTCTGCCTTCTTCATTATTCCATCCACTCTGTACCAGTACCGCTGGTATCAAAACAGCCCTAAAGAACGCTGCTGTTGGTAGTGGTAGCATCGCTCTTGGTACAGTGTTCTTAGGTTTGACAGCCTCACCCTTACAAACACACCTGCTCTCATTTTGGGCAGATAGCTCAACCTTTGTTTCCTCAGAGTGTAAAACCTTTCTCCTGAAAGCATTTCATGGTCATATTAAGGACCCCACATCTGGCAATTCTTGAGTAGAGTCTTAGGAATAATGTTACCAAGTTGGTAAGGCAATTTCTGTAAAGTTGATTTAAAAAATGTCACTCTACATTTCCAAGATATCCAGTTGCTCCTCCAGAATGATGGTGTTCAGTTCCACCTGCCTACTCCTGAATAATTATTTAGTGCATCCAGACAATACCAAAGGCACAAAATCAACACGTCCACACTGCAAATACTCTGAAAAAACACAAATACAAATTCCTGGCAGCAAGACAAACGCAGAAATAGAGGCAGAGTGATTGCACACAGAAATCCCCAATGCAACTATGAAGCAGCATGTTTGAATTGACATACAGTTAGCTGGGTGGGCTATTGATCTGAATATTGATCGACTGAAGGGTGTGGTGCTCCACTGCTGCTGTGCTTTTGGCCAGACACTCATTATGGTAATATTAGGGAGTAAATCATTGTCATGCAGCCAAAAAAGTATATTAGAAAAGGCTCCACTGCTGATATGTGAACTTTATTTATATATTTATATCTTAAATCTGTTTCCAGATGTTTGACTCAAGGCCAAAATTCTTGATTCATTTAACAAATAAAAAGGCATGACCGAAAACCTCCGTGAAAGTTTAATGTAATTCAGAACTTCAAACAATCAAAGCCTTGTTTTCCAATCTTTTGAAATTCTGCAATAATTATGTATAAAGCGCTGATCTTTCTACCTGCTTTTATTGAAAAAGTATTTGTATATCCATGGTGTTTCAAGGTTTCTGCAGTAAAACGTAAGTATAAAAAAAAGTATTTGTTTTATACTTACGTTTTACTGCAGAAACCTTGAAACACCATGGACAAAACTTTGAAACAACACTTTAGGAAATAAGGCTTGTAAAATTGTCTTTGAATATATTTTTTAATGTTCTTACATATGATGTTCTCTGTAATATTCTTCTGTTTTCTGCTTATAATCTTATATTTCTTTTAATGTGAACTGATTCTTTATTGGTATTTATTATCCACATCTGATCTGCATCTTTTTCTGTTTTAACTGTTTTTGTTTTTATAAATGTGCTATATCAATACATTTTTTAAGCATAGCATCTGTCCCTGCAGTTGATGTTTGATCAACTCAAACTACAGAAACATACAAAAATAAATGTCTTATGTGTTTACACCATTTTACTGGGTCTTTTAATACCTCTTTTAATAGAACAGTGGGAGCTGAGGGTTCAAGATGAAAAGAGGGCTCTAGTTCCTTTGTCCGTTCTGATCCTTTCCTGAGGCCAAGGGAACATGATATGCAGGAAGGCAGGCAGGTGTGGTTCCAGAGGTTTGTCTTTGAGTTGGGATTGCAAGACCGAGCAGACCAGTGTTGGAAAGCCAAGTGAGTAAACAGGTGAGTTGCAAATTGTGGACCAAGGCCGAGAAGAACTCGAGACAGAGAGACAGCACAACAAGTGCAAGGCACAACTAGATGCTGCAGTGCAACCATGGGGATCCAATTTACCTCTGCAGGCTCAAGCTGATCCTTCAATGCTGCTCCTTGATTGACGGAGGATAAAAAAACATTTGAGTTTGGTAAGAGGCAAGAACCTGACTCCGCCCAAAGGGAGGAGCCCAACTCAACCTGGACCCAGAGAAAATGCTCCTTCAACCAAGACCCTCATCCTGGACCATGACATACTTGTAACTTGATGGCTTAAATGATTGGCAAACTCATTAACTCATAAACTTTCTGTATGCCAAACTCCAGAAGCTTAGTAATTAGAAGAAAATTAAGATGTCTAAAAACTCTCTGTATGAATATCTTTTTACAAAATAATATAAGTCAGTTGAAATTCTTAACACTTTATCAACTAGATTACAAGAGCTGCTGGTTCTCTTTACAATTATTTTATTATTATTATTATTATTTTGCCTCCTCATTTGGACAAAGGGCACTGTAAAAAAATAAATAAATCCATTGTATATTTGAAGTAAGTTACTGGGAGTCCAAGTGCTGTTTCCAGCAACTTGCTAGTTTCATTTACCATAGATATCATAATGCATTACACTATGTATGATAATACAAAACATTTTAATTTACTATATTTTCACTATATTTTATGTTACTATATTGTATTGTCATTATAATATTATTAAATTAATATTAAATCATTTAGCCTATAACCATATTCTAAATTAAAATGTCTAAGCAATATGTATAGTAGAACTTTTAGCAAAGCTGTTAGGAAGATGACAGCATCCTTGGCTCAAACTCATAAATGACAGCTGCAGTAAAACTTTGCAGGCATATTAAAGATTCCCAGAGAAAAATTCATTCTGACTAAAGTAATGACCTGACTTCTTATCTGGCTCCTCAGGCAGGTTAAAATGTTTTTGACAGACACAAAATTGGCTGTAGTTCCCAGACACCTAGTATCGCAGTAATTTTGCTACTTTTCTAACATTTTTAATGTCTCAGCAATAACAGCTCCCAAATTTGGGATCTGAGTAAATATCAATAAAATGTCAGCTAAAATTGCATGAAACATGATGCAGACATTGATGAATGTCGTTCTACATTAGTTTCCAATTTCTTTATTTTAGCATTTGAATTCTGCTTTCCCCAGCATGAACTGTATACCATGAGCCTGATCAGGAAAATAACTGCAAAGCACCAGGTCTGTTACATGCAGATATTACAGTTATGCACATCCAAGCTGTAGTTGTCAGTGATGATGTCACATATTGATGATTCACACTCTATGAAACATCAGTTTACTGCTGACTAATAGTTTATTGGTCTCAAGCACTAGGGAACCAGTCTGCTGTCAATAAATATTTTTTCCATTAAAAAAAACAAACAAAAAAACATGTATTTTGTTAAGCTGATCAAAGATCGTTTCACCATTTATACTGGAAATGCAGTTCTTAAACACTTTTTACAAAAGTGAAATGATTACTATCCAAAATTAAGGACTAAGGTAAAATGTATGTAGTATATAATGTGAATCATTTTTTGATTCATATTCTATTTGTTTTTTCTGTAAGCAGATGCTTGTACCAGCTGGTAAACATATTTATGTCTTCTTTAATGGCTGCTTTGGGCATCTTAACATGGGACTGTGTGGGTATTAATAGAGAAACTGTAGTTCAGCTTGGTAGTCTGTTGGTCATTCGTGGGAAGCTAAAAATTGCCTGTCAACCTGCATAAAGCATCAGTTGTCAGATGGGGGCATAGTGCTCAATATGTATGCTCACTGGGATAGTCTTACATGTGCTGATGTTGGTCTGTTAGCAGTTCACGGAGAAGAGCAAAGTTACAATTGTTGTTATAATTGTTAACAAACATGTTCATCAAATAATACAAGCAGTAAACGATAATAACAGAATATAAAAACAATACGCTCCATATAATACTTCAATCTGCAATAATTGCTATATATTCTATATAAACAATATATTATATAGAATATATAGTGATCTTGACATCTTGACATACTTCAATCTGCAATAATCACTATATTTTCTATATAATATATTGTTTATATATGCAGATTGAAGTATTATGTGGAGCCAAACAGTGCTTCAAAAAGCATTTATCAGATAACTTGAATGGCAACTTTAAGGGGTTAAAATAAGCTTTTTGAAAAAGATAAACTGGAATACTAAACCGTCGCTGATGTTACTTTACTTTATTACCATTACTTCAAAAAATTAATCACCTCTTATTTCTACCAATTTTGTTGCTTTTTCAAATGCAATGTTGTTTATTATTCCAAGTAAATTATAGTGAATTTGTTTTGTTTTTTTAAGTTTTGTTTGATACAGTTAAAGTGTATATTTGTCCAGTTAATCTTGAGATCCTTTCCATGGTTGTTAACAGAATTCTTCCAAAAACTGAATTATTCCTTTGAAATCAGCTATTCAATTTTTTGGGATTATTTTGTAAAATAGAATAACTGTTACTGTTTGCTCCATCAATTTTATTTTTATCGATAGTGGAATTAAGGTTTGCTTTTAATCATGGAATCTCACTTATTTTTCAAATTTAAATGTCGACCCAATATGTCTGAAAAAAAACCTGATATGGCTTATAAAGATTTGGGTATCTGATCAGAAATGATTAAAAACAATGCTGTATTATCTGCTAACTATGAGAAAAATAACCTGATTTGAATGCGTGTGGCTATTAACAGAACTGTATTTTGTGGAACTTGTGCATTGGTTTCATTTTTCAGTTTCACCTTCCTTGGGTTTGATGGGCCATATGTTGATCCTTTGAAACAGTTTATTGACTGGTGATACAGGTTAAGCCATCAATGAATGAATGAAGAAGATATTGAAGACATATAGCCTTCATCTTGACATTTTTTTTATATATTGCGGATAAAATATATAGTAAAAGTAGATGAACAGTATACCTGATGATCTACTGCTGTGTGGGTGGTGTACTGAAAGAAACAGGACTCCTTGTTACAAAGTATAAATGCTTGAAAATAATAAAAATAAATAAATAAATCAGTGTAACCCACACAGAGCTGTGTCAGCTGACACGACGGCGAACTCAGATACGACAGCAGCAGCCTCGGGGAGACAGTTGCCACGGAGACCGACGCACGTCATCCTGTAGCGGTTGCCATGGCCCTCCTGACGTCAAAGCCCCTCGCAAGATGCTTAGGAAACCCCCTGGCGCGGTTGCCGTGGATACTGGCGGGGGGAGGGGTGGGGTTAAGAGGAAGCGGAAGTGTCAGAGCAGGCGGAAGTGGTACTGCCCTGAATACCCTGAGCAGCGAGCGGAGGACGGCTTGACAAACTCACATCGTTGAGAGAATAAAATCGGGATTCCTAGTACATCTTAAATGTGAGTTCACCAGCAAATTACTCGATTATCGTCTTATAGACAGTGTAAACACAGTCTTTCGTGGAGAGGAGCAGTCCGAGTGGTAGCCCCATTGCCTGCCTCTGCGGCGGAAGGTGCCTATTGTGGTCTGGGGCTGGGGGCGAGGGTTTAGGCCGAGAATGTGGCCGGATAACGAGAAATAATCCATAAAACACATATGAGCGGTTGCCTCTGCTCTTTATGCAGTTATTATACCACTGATCTTTAATTTTGAAGGCCCAGAATAAGATCGATGCATGCGCGATCCGCGGTCCCGTGAAAGGGGGGGAAGCGGCACCAAGTTTGGCCATTTTGACAGCTTAGCAACCCCAGCCGTCGCGAGAGCTCAGACATTTTAGCAGTCAGTGCTAGCTACATGGCGCCGCGGCTAGCGACAAACTAAACCGCAGACGCTATCTGCCATATGACGATCGTAATATCTGGCCTCATTATTCGCAGCATGGACTGGAAAAGACATCGCGATTATGGATTGTCTTTAAACGAACTCCGTCATGGCGTAGTGAAGCGATATGGAAGCTAACCCACCCTCCATATTCCTTGGGAGTCTCCCCTCAAATCCGACTTAAATTTCAAGATCTTTCGATTTTATGTAGCTCGATTAGGATAGTGAAGACATAGAACTAATTAAACATTAAACTACGTAGATTATCTGGCTACCGGTTTTGGTGTAACCTCGTCGGCGTTCAGACTGAACTGGGTCAGATCCCTTAGCGGGCTAGGCTAACCATTAAAGCCAGTAAGCAGCCGTACTGTGACGTTTAGCTTCCATGCTAGCTGGCGGTAATCTAGCTCTCCATCTTAAAATTCCGCAGGGGAATGCGACAAGGAGGGCGTAACTGCTAGCAGGCCGACTCAGCGCTGTTACCTCAGTATTCGTTCCCCGAGGCCGTTTTTAAAAACGTCCGTGTCAAACTCTTTTTGTCGAGATTATGGATTTTACTCGGTTGGGCGTGTGTCGGTCCAAAGCTGAAGATGGTGTCCCTCGATTTTTTTTTATTTTTTATTTTTTTAACGATAATTGTTTAGCTAGGTGGTTCAATAACAGCACGGCAAATGCAAAGCATGTTGGTCGTGTGCCAGACGATTGTAGCTTGGACTGAGTTGGATCAATGTCAAGCCGATGTGTAGCTCGCTATGGCGGTAAAGCAATGCGTCATTAATGCGCTTGTAATCGCGACCAGCGGCATTTTACCTAATGCTAAGTGCTAACTCGTGCTAATATGTCATAACACAGCTGTGTGAATTACGATGCACGATAGACCTGGCAATTAAATTGAGGCGGAGCCCCGTTTTAGTGTTTGTAGGTAATGCAAGCCATTACATAATTTCTATCCTTTGTATATATAAAAAATAATAATAATGATACGCCTTGTTAGGTAGGAGTATCGTTTTCTACACACAATCAAACAGTAATGACACACTTGGTACAGAAATGATCCTCACATCTTCCTAAACAAGAACACAAATTGTCCTATTTTTTTATATTATTTTTAATTAATTGGTTTTAATAAAATGTCTATAATATCAGACATTGTATCCAGTTCCCATGACAATCGCTACAAAACCCAAGTTGTTTTCAGAACCCTACATTCTTAACAGAATCAAATCATTTCAATGTTATATCTTAAATTCTACTATTAGTATTTTAGTTTTATCAGTGTTATTGGAGAGTACAGTGAAGATTAAACAGGCGAGTGGAGGAAGACATCAGCAAAGGGTCTTGGATTGGACACGAACCTGGGTCCTGGGATATGGTTGCCTGCTCAAACCACTGAGCAAAACTGGTGTCTTGAATCAAATTTTGATGAAATATGAAGTTAACATTACTTTTGTTAATATGCATTATGTTCGAAACACATTAAACAAAATAATAGCCAGGAACCAATACTGCAGTCTGTGTCCTGGTGTCTCATCAAAACAATAAAGTTGCTTTCCTGTGGTGCGTGTTAATACAAGTACATCAGCATCTGGCACCTGAATAGGAGATTTGGTGATGATAGGTGGTGGTGGTGGGGGACTTCACCCTGCCAAACACTGTCACCACCTAAATCATGTGTTTCTGTGACCACCATCAGTGATGAACATTAATTCATCAGTTTTATATATCAATTATGATTTTGGTTTTGTGATAATTAGGATAAAAAAAAAAAAATTCTGCCCTTGCTATGAGGCTCTTGTTTTGTCTTTTATTATAAATCAAAAACAAGTTTGACCTTGTTTGCTTTTTGCCCCACCCTAAAACCCTAAAATCACTGTTTAGATCAAATTCAGCCAAGAAGACTTTGGGTGACCATCGAGATGATATGAAAGTTCTAAAACGTTTGTGCAGGTGAACCTTTTGTTGTATGCAGGGTTTGACTCTCTAAACTTGTAAGCTTTTGCCAGCATGCTATCGAATTGTCGGTTTGTCATCGACTTCAACTCGCCGTCGCTCCACAAACCATGAAAGTCCTCAGAATCCACTGCAGCCTTGGCTACCTTTTCCTGTGTAAAATCTCAGGCGTGTAGACACTACAGCCTGGAGGTGACTGGTGTTCAGCTTCCCACGAGATGATCCTGTGTCCCTGACATTGTTAACCTTTTTATAAAAATTATAATTATATTTAAAGTTGCACAAATCCTGTTATAAATGAATGATTTCTGTTAGAAATAACTATTAGACAATTAAGATTATAGTAAGAGTATAGTTAACTCAAATATTCATGATTATTATGTTTTGCCTTAATACGGCAACCCTGTCAGGACCCACTCTGCAAAATATTGCAGCTCCTTTGGCTTAACTTTTGAATGCCATTTGAATACATATTTTTATTAAAAACTGTTTTTTGTATGGATTTCACACTTAAAACACCAGTCGTCATATATTCTGATGTTGGTTAAAGTGGGATTTGCCAATGTAAAACAATTATACAATTATATTACCCATGTGTCGGCCTCGACAAAACGCTGGTGAATCTAGAGGGATCACATTTTTCCTTCAACAAGTGTCCTGATAATGGACTGAATGGGTTTCTGAATTTATAATGATCATAATGGTCTCACTTTTTTTTTTTTTTTTTTTGAAAACTAATGGAACTGTGCTCAGCACCAGCAGATAATTGATTTCTGCTTGTTAGCCTTGGAATTGGCGCTCGATACGTGCTGTTGGTGCGCTCCCTGTCAAGAGGCCTTTAATTACTCAGCAGAAGAATAGGAGTGGCCGTTTAGTTGTGAATGAATAGCTGAAGGTTTGTTAGATTTGTCCGCTCTCCTGCTGTGACATTTAGAGGTACTCATTCTTTTCATATTTTCACAGTAGTTGTTGTAAAGATAAGAATATGGTATTGAATTTTTTTTTAAATCATCCCTATAGATTATATTATTCATTTCCTAGATACTGTATTTAGGCTTTAAGTGTGTTTTTGGCAGATGCCTTTCATTTATTAACAAATACCAATTTTCAGACTGGCAGTTATGATTGCTTACAACTAAAATACAAGTGTTAGCGCCTCACGCTAGTCATTTTTTAAAATATTATTATTTATTACAGTTTGTAAGTTTAATAGGAAACAAATTGACTTACTGTTTGGTTGACTAATAAACATAAAAGACCTTTTTTTTTAAATTTTAAAATTTTTTTTCCTGGAATCTGAGCTCCATTCAACAAAAAAAAAATGCTAACAAAAACCAAAAATGCTTCCTTATGCATAATTGTTTGTGCTTATTCTTAAACATAAACAATTAAAATGACTGAGTGTGCAAAGAAATCTGCATATTGATCGGAGTGAATTAAATTAGGGAAAGCGTTAAAGCAACTAAACCACTTAAAATGTGACAAGTAAAAGTAAAAGAGGGCTATTTGTTTCCACAAATGCCTCAGCACCCTCTGGTGGCAGTGAGGTAAACTGTTACATGTTTTTAATATCATAGATTAAGATTTGAAAAAAGTACACAGAATGTTGCCCCAACTGGGTTATTTTCTTTCTTTCTTGCTATTTTTTTTATTTATTTTTTTTATTTTATATAAAGAAAATACTTATTAGTAGAAGACAACCTCAAGTGTCCTTTGCTGTGACAACACACTGTTCTTAAAACAATGTCATTCCTCATGTGAAAAGAGAACTAGTAAGGCAGGCTACCTGGAACTTTGAAGGCGCTACTTGTTTAGATTGCTGAGATAGCTTCTGTGTACACAGTGTCCTCTATTGTCATGTGCTTTACCAGTCGCAGTTCAGCAGTAGGGTTGGCCTGAAGAAGTGAGAGTCACTGCTGGGGAAAAAAAACAAAATGACATAATACCTTGTACCACTGGAAGGACTGCTAAAATCACTGTACCAAAAATGTCTGTATTTTATGGCTTAATTCTAAAGCTAATAGACATTTTTGGACACATTTGCATATATATGGCCAAAGAATTCTCAAGAATTTTTTTTTTTCTTTTGGTTACACATTTTAAAACTAACTAGAAAAAGCCAGTTAAAATAAATGAGAAATACTATACCTAGGTATTTATCAAAGGAGGAAAGATTCAAAATTAAACAACATATTTTTGTATGTGACTATGTGAACCTGTTGGAGAATAGCGGTTAATTTAAAGGTTAAATCTGAGTTAAATGTTTTCAGTCAATGAGGTTTGAACCAGGTGTGGGGGCCCAGTTTTGCGTCAGTAATGAGCGTCTTTCAAAGTCTGATCTTCACAACACATTATTGGAAGGATATATAATTCCCCGTACAAGATGCATGTAGCCTTGATGTCACCCAGCAGTCAGTGAAGCCTTGAGCTAAGCGTTTTTGAAACCAAATCTTGGGATCGAGGGGTAGATGTGAAATTGGTTGCGTGACCTTATCATGAATCACAAGGTAGGTGAGCTCTAAGGTGCCCTGCCCTGTTTTCCTTTTTGACACCAGTGGGGATGGTAATTTGCAAAATTGATATTATCCTGTTTTAGAATGGTCTTGTAGCTAGTGGTTGAGAATCTAAACTCATCAGGAAAGTTTTTATTGAAGTCACTGATCTGGCGAGCTGAAAGGTCAGTTACCCATGAGCGTGTACACAACTGGACTTCTTTTTGCAGCTGGACCAGTTGCCTCCTGCTGGTCATTAGAAGGAATTCAGGTTAAAGGAACTTTACCTTTGGGTGCTTTTTTTTCAAACCCAGGATTTATATTTATATATTCCATAAGATTATTATAAAAAGAAATCGAGCATCGTTAGAAGTACTCTGATTGTTAGGAGCATGAGACACTGAGTTTAATAGACGTCAGAAACGAACAAAGACTAGCTTCTAGTCTACCAAAGTCGTCGTCTCGTTTTGTTCACCAGAAGAAAGCTGAACAACAATGCTTTGCACTGTTCCTCATTGGGATGCATTGAGGAAGCTACTTCTCCCCAAAAACTGCTCTGTTGCTGTCTAAGAGTTTGCTAAAACCCCCGTGGATGAACCACAAAGACTTGTTTTTTTATTTCTTTTTTTTGTTTAGGTTTTTTTTTTTGACTATTGAGAGACGGAGAAGAAAGAACATAAAAACATAACCTGTAAAAGTAGGGCTGCCACAAACGATTATTTTGATAGTCGACTAGTCACCTATTATTTTTGCGATTAGTCGACTAATCAGATCATGCGTCTATTGGACGTAAAACGTACAGCTTATTGCACCAGCATGCATCTGCTCTTATATAACTATCATTAGCTTACAGCTTGAACTGTTTAAGGTATGTGCTAACTAAAAATAAAGACAAGATGATAGTTTATTAAACTTTTAATGAAGTTTGCAGATTGTCTCAAAGTTTAATAAACTCGGCCGTCTGTTCTTTCTATGTAAAATGACAGGACACTGGACTAAATTCTCTATCATTTCACACTTCTGTTTAATCAGTTCTCTGTTTGACATTTATTCAGCTGTGTAAAAACTTGTGTAACGTTAGTCTCAGCCAAACAATAACATTTTTAAATTATCTGAGCAACTTGTATATCACGTTTAACCTTAAGTGAAAGACCTCGGGGGTTTGAAAATGATGTGCCGGGAGTTCGCTGTTCTCGCCGGCTCTAGTGAGCCTCTAGCTATCGAGCTGGTGGATAACAGACGTCTCCGAAAAAGTCGGAGCACCTTTGCAAATATGTGATGTCTTGATAAACCGAGCAGAAGTTTGCACAGCTACATTCTCGCCTGAAAATATGTTAACAGTTTATTTTGTGACCCAGAAAGAGTAATAAGAGTAATATTAAAACTAAGCAGCTGCTGCCATTGTTGAAAACTGGAATTGGCTGAGCCGCGCTATGAATTCTGGGATAGGTTGGGCCACGAAGGATAAACCCGACCCATCTTTCAAATCTGGGGATGCATTTGGGGGAGTCTTCGAATTTGGACAGGCTTCGCCGCGTCGCTGTAATGTAATTGGCCTACAAATGCGGCCTCCGAAGGATGCGGCCTCTAAATTTGGACACAGCTTCCTCTTCTTCTTCGGGGTTTAACGGCAGCTGGCATCCCTGGACATGCAGTGCTGCCATCTTCTGTTTCAGTCCGTTATTACGTTCTTAAATCCTACTTATTTATGTGTCTTTCGGGATCTTACAAAGCTTCAAATGACGCGTCGACTATTAAATTAGTCGTCGACTATTTTAATAGTCGACATAATCGTGACTAGTCGACTGATCGTGGCAGCCCTACTGTAAAACACGTTAGGCGTGTTAGTATTATGGTTTGGCTCTACCAGATCCTAATGGAACAATGAGTTTTCAATTGGAACAGAGGAATCTGAGGAAATCTGTCCACAAACAGGAAGTGGGTCTTCCAGCAGGACCACCCCCAAAGCACAAGGTATCCTATGCCCTTCCCCTCCAAAAAAAATAAAGTCAGAGCTGTTGTGTTAAGTATTTGAAGCATACAGTTAGTGTATGGAAACCCACTAACAACCCAGCATTGGCGCTACTTTATACAGGAATGTCTTTTTTACCGCACAAAAACGGGTGTTACTCGTGAAATGGAACTGTCTTGGGAGAATTGCTTTTGACCAGAAGAAAGAATTCAAAAATATGTCCACACATGCTTAAAACAAATCTCCTAGAATGGTAATCTCTATCTGATGAATAAACTGTGGCAGTTACCAGAAAATTACTAACCACAGAAACATGCCACAGTTTGAGAATGTTGGGGAGAAATGGGATCTGTGCTGATTTGAAATGTTGATCGACAGTTCCAGACTGAAATCGGTGCCAAAACTGTGTCGACTAGAAGTTGACTCGACAGGCCGAATTGTTGACAGCAAGGCCTAATTGTATCTTCAGTGAGTCATTGTTGGAAAAACACATGAAAAAGTCCAAGTGAGTGCTAAAAATGTTTTATAGGCACCAGATCTAAAGATACTTTACAACCTGCTCTTTAATTTAAAATCTGAGCAGTTGACATAAAAGCCAGTGTTAAGCAGAAAACAGCTCAGAATAACCGAATAAATTCAGATGTCTGTTTTTGTGGCCTGCTTTCATCTTTGATATTGAATTAATGACAGTAATTCTCTTATTAGACTAGAACTTGGTTCAGAATGAATTTGAAACCATTTTAATGATGTGTTAATGACATCAGATCTGTCAAAAAATAACTTGTAAATCTCAGATTTGGTTTTATTTATGGTGGGAAATGTGAGAGAAGTACAGTAAATAAAAGTCCTCTGCTTGTGGCATTTATCATAGCTCATATTTTCTTTGCCCTCCATAGGGAAACCCTCTTCCACAGCGAGGTGAGAGGTCAGGTAAGCTCCAAGGATGCTAAAACTGAAAAGAGAGGTAGTTTTGAATTTCCCTCTGGTAGATAACTGCTGACGGAGCTAAAACTGTAGCAGCTAAGGCTGCTTTGTGTATAAATGTGTTTGTACATTTTACTGTTGCCGTGATGGTGTAGTCGTGTTTTCATTAGCAGTTTAAATGTGTAATGGTTAAGTGCTTAAAGCTCATTGTGGCAAATCCAAAGTGTGATGGTGTAGATATAAAAGGCGATGATGTGGCCTACTTAGACCTACAGATTCATCTGGAGAGTAGAGCAGCCCTCGGGGATGAAATAACGGGGAGCAGCCATTTCGCTGCAATTGAGGTTTTGACATTTTATGAGACATTTTATTAAGTCTTTGCCAGTATATCCAACACTCTCGTATGTGACGTTAGGATGCGCTAAGTGCGATGATGTGGATTCTCTTTGCTAGTGGGTTGACCAGCTTTTTACACGTTCCTGTTTTCTTGCAAAGTGGCACCTGCAAGTGCAGTATTCTAGCTATCACATCTGCTATTTCTTTCAGCTTCTTCGATATGTTCTGCTCTTATTAAAAGCGCTGATTTCCACACCTGTTTCTCACAAGCTCTCTATCTCTGTATCGTTTCGCTGCCCATTTCTGGTCATAGATGAAGAGCTGCAGCGGTGAAGTCCTAACTCTGGTCTCCTCCTTCTTCTTGCAGTCTAAAAGATGGATAAGAGCGACCTGGTGCAGAAAGCCAAGCTGGCAGAGCAGGCCGAGCGCTATGACGACATGGCGGCTGCCATGAAGGCTGTGACAGAGCAGGGCGCAGAGCTCAGCAACGAGGAGCGCAACCTGCTCTCTGTCGCCTACAAGAACGTGGTATGCTATCAGTCTTATCATTTGTGCTTGGGTTGTTTTGATATTCTTCTTCTCCCCGCAAACCTGTAGATCCGTGACTCCCAAAGTGTCGGCCACGGCTCCCTGGTGAGCTGTGAAAGTATTACGGGTGGGCCGTGAGAGGTCATTTACAATGAGTATACTATTATAAATTCAGCTAACTGAAAGGTTGATAGGATTTTGCTCTTATTATTGATAGGAAAATGTCATTTTAAAAACAGCTTTATTTTTTTGGATCCCCCTTATTATTACAGAGGTTGCAAACCTGCCACTGCCCATCATCAGTGGTGACCTGTGATTTCAATGAAAAGCTAGATGACTATAGGAATGATTAATGGTTTTCCTTTTTATCCTTATCACTTATCTCTGCTGGATAAGCATAGGAAATTGAGAATTTAACAGTGTATATGCTGAGATTTGTTTTCACTGGCAACACTGTTGGATTACAAGTATATTTGATCTGCTCCTGCTCTGCAGTGAAAATTAATATTTTGTCAAAATTCTTCAAAATTTGCTCTTTTGATAGTAAAGGTTTGTAGCTAAAAGCCCAGATGTACTCCTGACCATGAGGCTTGTTCACTTCAAATTTCAATTTTTATTTATTTTTTTGTTATTTATTCTTCTACGACTCACAGTTCAAATAATAGCCTTGGTCTTTCCAAGTTATATGATATATGGTGTTGAGTAATCACCAAAATACTGTACTGACCAAATTAATTGTGATTGTAACTGCGATATTCAAAACTAAAATGCCGATAATAATGGATTAATTTGACAGATTGTATCATTTTCTGGAGACATTACACTCGTAGTGTTAATGAATTCTTTTGAAGTAAAAATCTGTCATCTTTTGCAAAAGGAACCATAAAATTCTGTGTTATGACTTTATAGAGGAGTCTTTGTTCTCATGTTTAGTTTGTCACCACAGCACATTATACAAGGAAAGTGTTCTTTGACCCCGTATGATCTTAAAAGCAGAAAGAGCGCTTTCACAGCTCAGTGATAACAATACATTTATAGCACCTATGTCAGCTATAAATGAGTCCCTCCCTTCAGTCCTCTGTTTTTAAATCATTCTCAGAGATTTCTTTGGAAACCTTTACTGTAAAAGTTTTGGGTGGCCGAATATTTTTGAAGTTCAGCATAGTGTAGTCCATCTTGGCACGAATCGGTAAGTAAAATGCCAACTCGTTCATCTCTAAGACCGTTCTTAGCTGTGCATTTTACATTTAGTGGTTTTTATTTTTTTTCTGTAAAGATTTTGAAGTTTGAAGCACAAATTATGTAAGAACAGCCCAAGGCTTTCCTGCACTGCCGCTCTGTTTATCATTGGGGTTTTTCTTAAAGCTTGCCTGCACCAAGTAGTACACAGTTCAGTTGATTTTGCCTGCTTCAACAGCAACTGCAGCAAAGTGGATAGTATATATGTGTTTGGTTCAGACGTAGGAAATAAAACACTGCAGTTCAGACGGGTTTCGTCTGGTTTTGCAGTTAATTTTGTGAACTGTTATTCAGTGACAGACTTGGAAAAAAGATATTAATTAATAAAACGATACAAGACAATGAAGGTGGGATAAATGGAAATGAAAAGCAAAAAAGAAAAAGCAGTATTATTAGCATTATTCATCTAATTTATTTTCAGTAATCTCATTTCAGCTCATCAGTTTTGATGCTGTGATTAAAAAGACTTGTGATTTCTAACATTTTAGAATGACATTAATGACTTTGTGTCCTGATGATTTGTTGCAGCTGTTGATGTCCAACTATGTACCAAAACTATCCAAAATCAACCCTGAATATTTGCATTTTTAATCATGGTTACTCAGATGCCCGCATCAGTTGATGGGCAATCAGCATCTGCTTCAGATTCAGCATACTCTGTGCAGATATCAGCCTGTGCTGCAGCCTGATAGTCACTTCTTCAGAAGAGCAAATACACGCCACAATGTGCAGATTGAAACCCAACATATCCAGAAAATGCACGGGCATCTGTTATGTATGGTAATGCTTTAATCAAAGGTCCATTGTGGCCCCGAATAAACCTTAGATATACTTAAATTCATTTTCATTTAGTTCTAGATCAGATGCAGTAAGATGCTGTTTTTTAATGTGACTCCTTCTGATTTGCATTGTCTTTGCTAATAGGTGGGGGCACGCCGTTCATCCTGGCGCGTCATCTCCAGCATCGAGCAGAAGACGGAGGGGAACGAGAAGAAACAGCAGATGGCCCGTGATTACCGCGTGAAGATCGAGGGTGAACTTCAAGAAATCTGCAATGACGTGCTGGTATGAACAAGAGTGGGGCAGAGAGGAGGGGGGGGGGGGACGAGGAGTTGTGAAGGAACAGTGAAAGAAAGGAGAAAATGGATGGTTGTGATGATAGAAGGAACGGCAATACTTAAGAGAAGGCAGAAGATGGTGAAGGAAGGCACACTGTAGTTGATCCCTTCTGGCTGTCACATGGTGCTACTTGTGGAGATGGTAATAACGTAGCTGGCAGCTGTTGAGAGAGCTGCCAAACATAGCTTTAATTTTCTTCTCGGTTTTTTGCTTTGCTGCCCCACTTGGCACGTTTGATTAATTTTATTTGTGTTCACTTTTCTATAGAAGAAGCTGTGCACGCGCACTTGTGCTCCAAAGGGGGGATGGTGTGGGCAGATTAAGCTGTGCATTACCCCCCCCCATTGTTCTTAAGATGACACAGCTTGCCCATTTAGCAGTGCTGTTAATACTGCAGTGCCAAGTGACAGTAACCGTGCGTACTCCCAGCAAATTAATATTGAGCGGTAACCCCATTGACTAGACACCCTTCTTGAATCTCACATGGACTTTGTTCTTGCACAAGATTATTTTTATGATCTTGTGTGAAAAAGTTATGCATAAATGTTTAGCCAGGCAGCTTCATATCAGTTACTGCGTGTTTCTTTCTTCTGAAACTCTTGACCACTGCGCAAAGACATCATGGTCCTGCACAATCCCAGGGAGCTATGCAAAGTGTTTCTCAGATAAAGTACTTGCAAGTAATCGTGGTAAAATGCCTTATGAACGTTCACGACAAGAATGAAGGTCATTAGTGTGCTAATTTAATGCTGTAGGGTTGTGCCACATCATATCGTACATGATAATACCGGTACAAATTTTTACGTGACATAAAAAGGCTATGTAGCACTATCATTGCTATAACAATGCCTTGAGTTTACAGTCCCTCGAGTTCAATGACGAGACAAGCCCAAGCATGTCTAAAAGCAAGAGTTGTGTATCAGTTTCTGATGATGCTTTTTTTAAGGTACTATATGTACTTTTTACCACTTCCAGCAAACCACCACACTTTGCCAAGTATGGAGGAAATGTTTCGCCACTTGAGGCAAAATTCCGTCAAGCTAAATATTCAAGCAGTTATGTGATACTTCAAATTTCCAGGGAAAACACTAACTGCTTACTTTTGTGCTTACATTTGACTTATGCTGTATCATTGGATGTAATGCTGTGTCACTACTAGTGCACTTGAATACTGCCCGTTTCAGTAGAGTCACTCTTCCAATGAGCAAGTGTGCTTTTATATAGCAGTTACCTGTATATGTTAGGGGTGCAACGATACAGAAAATTCACTGTTCGGTTCGATACTTTGGTGTCACGGTTCGATATTTTTTTCGATACAAAAAATGTTCATGCCTTTTTAATTTGTCATTTATTAAAATTATAAATATATATTTTAACTCAAAAGTACAGTTTTTAAATTTAATGTTGCTGAAACAACAAAGTAATAAATCTATCTGATTGAGAAATCACTCATCTTTGGAAAAGAGAGTTTATTACAGAGAAATGGCTCTTTCCAAAATAAAAGCTATACTATACGCTTCTTCTGGGCTATATTCTCAGCAGCATATTAAACATATCAGGTCCCCATAAGGAGAATCATGTGCTAACGGCTGTCTAAATGACTCGGGTAAAGTTTGTAGCATGCGTGCTTGTTGTTTTTGTCTGCTTCCACTTGTCTTTGCACTAGGATGATGTCGGCGTAAATGTGCAGTCATATTCGTTGTGTTCCCACTAGTGCTGTCAGCGTTAATCTCGTTAAAATGACATTAACGCCATAACGCGGCAAATCTCCGTTAACAAGTTACTGCAGATTGCCCCGTGCGTGGGGCTGGACGGCGTCAACACGTTAACAAGCTAACTGCGCTAACGCACTAGTTCCCACCAATGTAATTGAGCATTGCGTGGCACATCCGACATACTGTTTTACTTTTGTCCATGACGCGCTTACCTTCAGGGTCATGCTTCACATGAAGACCAAAATAGTTCCAAACGCCAGATCTGAATGAGGGTGGGGGAGGTTCAATTTGCCATGTTGCAACGAGCTTAGCTTCTGTCTTGCTAGCTTGCGCTGCGCTCAGTGGATCTGCGCTCGACAGTGCAGCCTAGGCGGAGTAGTCGAACGCAGATCCACTGAGCGCTCAACACAGACAGCATCGTCAGAAGAAAAGTTGATAAAATAAATAAAATTTTGTATTGTTCGATACATATGCGTACCGAACCGAAAGCACTGTATCGAACGGTTCAATATCGATACGAGTATCGTTGCACCCCTAGTATATATGCAGGAAATTTTCCTCATGATAATGTCAATGAATACAGTTACCGAATTCTGGGTCATTTTGGTTCAAAACCATCAAACTGAACGATGTGAATCAAGTTGAACGACAGTCCATATGGTGCCTGTAAAAGAGCAAACACAGAAGATACTTTTGGCTGCTCCCAGCAGGTAGCTCCACATGTTTGATTTGGCAGTTTTTACACTGGATGCCCTTCCTGATGTAACACCAGAGGGATTTGTTTCCTCCCAGCATCTTTTACTTTTTAGTATGGGGTGGCTGTAGCTCAGGTGGCAGAGCAGGTCAGCCACTAACCTGAAGGTCAGCGGTTCGATCCCAGGCTGCCTCCTGGCTGCATGCCAAATATCCTTGGGCAAGATACTAACCCCATGTTTGCCTACTGGTGGTGGTCAGAGGGCCCGGTGGCGCCAGTGTCCAGCAGCCTCGCCTCTGTCAGTGCGCCCCAGGGCAGCTGTGGCTACAATGTAGCTTGCCATCGCCAGTGTGTGAATGTGTGTGTGAATGGGTGAATGACTGAATGTAGTGTGAAGCGCTTTGGGGTCCTTAGGGACTAGAAAAGCGCTATACAAATGCAGGCCATTTACCATTTCCATTTTAGGCAAACGAATTGGAATTTATTAATTCCATTTAATAAATTTATTTATTAATTTATCTATTTTTTCAAATTACGGCTTGTCCCACTTCTTAAATATAATTTATAACAACCAAAGTGCATATAATAACAAAAGTGACCTGTGAAATTGTACCAAAAAGAATCAACCCAATATACTGGGTATAAGCCAACTGCTGATGTTGTTTCAGCAGCTCAGAGTGAGTTGTTTTTCCATCACACTCCAACCTCATAATTTATTGTTAGTGCAGACTTCAGATAAAGGATGGCTGAAGGAAAATACAGTAATTGTGTCTGAACCTGAAGTGATCTCATAGGCTTCAAGTATCCTCATTTGTTTTCGTTTTCAAATGCTTGGAACGTTAATACTTTTGCCTCAACTGGAAAGTACTTTCGGTGAAGCTTCCTGTATAAATAAAGGCCTTACTCAGCTGTTCAAATGTCACTTTAAAGAAGCTGTTAAAGTGTTGTGAGAAATTACAGTTGTTTTTTTGTTTTTAAACACTTGTAGCAATAAATATGACTTAGGCCTCACTGTCAGGTCCTGACAATGCTAGAACATAAATTGCTCAAGGTCAAAGCAGCTCAAATTTTTTAGCGCATGAGCAGACTTCTAATAATATCTTCAAGGTCAAACCATCTTCAAGCCTCCGCAGTGATGTGGTGCTGTAGGAATGATGGGAGAAAAGGATGGGTAGAGACATGCTGTCCTTAAAGCAGCAGGAAGCTTGGAAGGGAAGAGCTTTGATGCATCCACGGGATGGAAAAATATGTCAGTAACCCTGACCTAGAACAGCGTACCAGTGGATCATCATATCGCATCATATTGGCTCTCCAAGAGTAGTGTTTTGTTGTAAGCTGAAATATGAATTCTGCATTTTAAAATTAGGTGTATTTGTTGCTAAAATAAAACGTAGGTAACCTGATTTAGCAACTGCTGTGGGGGGTGGACGGGTGTGCTGCAAACTTGAAATGTGGAATAGACGGAGCACTCGCTAACCTTGTGCAAAGTCATCAGTAGCCAAAGGCTTGCCAAAAATTACATGTTGTTCTTCATTTTGTTTTTGATGCTGAACTTATCCACAGTCACTGCTCAGTTTTAGTTGGAGCGCCAGAAGAAAAACACTTACTGGAAAATCAGCTTATTTTTTTTATTTTTTTTTAAATTCAGTTTTGTGACTTTTTTTTTCCTTTTACAGGAACTACTTAAAAGAGGCAAATCATTCTTTAGTTGCTCTGTCATCTCGAAGTTATCAGCTCAGGATCACATGTAGGCATTTCCTCGCTGTATTCGCTCAGAAGTCAAAGCGCCGAGTGCAAGTGACTAAAGTTAAAATGGCTACCGCCCTTATATCATGTCTACATGACATTCCCAGGACAGGTTACTGGAGTCAGCAGATTAAAACAGAATCAATGTAATCACTGAAACAAAGCTGACCTCAGTGAGGAAGAGGCTCTGGGGTAAAGTGAGAGCTGATCACATGGTCAGAGTAAAACCCTTCTTTAAACGATCAGATGAGGACAGCAACAGCGGTATGAACCGTGACACACATGCTTGAAGTTGGTGTCACCCCGGCAGCAAACCTGGCTTTCTCTTCTTTTCAGACAAAGAACACATTAATAAGCAGGTGGCCCAAGGCACTGGGACACGGCTTTATTTCTTTCGCACAGAGGAGTCTTATATATGTGATAATACAGAAAACACAATTAACTACACCCACCATGCCCATATCTAGCTCCACTTTTTTTTTTTTCTCATGCTTTAGTAGAATGGCTTCGCAGGATTTCCAGCTCAAAATAATCCCCATCAGTGTTACCCTCATTTCATCCTCTTCTTTTTGACTCCAGCTGGTTTAGCGCTCCTCCTCCTGATTCTGATTGGCTTCTCCTCATAAATAGAAGGTTTGAACATCAGGTGGGCGGGGCTTCTGTACTCACTACCAGAGTGGTGGCGATCGTATGAGGGTGGGAGATTGCCGCTTTTATTGAGATCACACAGAGGCGAGAGGAAAAAACCGAAGTGAAGTTGAGCATTTGGCTCACATGATTACTTGTCCAAACACTGACCTCATCATGGAAACTTTGAGCACTTTGAACATTCGCATTTGTAGCAGTACAGTATATGACAGCTAGTGGGGAAAAACATCATAGCTCAGTAATATACCATGCATATTAAGGAATAGCAGTGTTCTTAAAATAAATCTACTGGATAAAAATGAGCGAAAGTACGGGTGTTGAGAGAAGTAGACCTTTTGATGTATTCAGACAAGTCAAACTTTTTAAAGGCTTTACAGTTTTCAAACATTAGCAGTCATTTTTAACTAAAAAGAGAAGCTGTCTTCAACAGAAAATCTATCTACACACACACACACACACCTGGAATGGTGGGATCAGCAGAAGCACAGGTAGCCATCAGGAAATGGTCAGATACAGTTACCAGTAATCCTGCATTTGAAAGGTGTGGATGCGGGTAGTGAATTTCTAAAGCTATTCAGCTATTCGACAAGCACGTGTAAAGAAGCGTCTGGCAGCTTGATGCTGTTAGTGATTGCCAAAGGACTGCCTCCATCCATTATTTAAATGTGTAGGATGGGAGAGTCAATTAAATGAGCGTAATTGAGGTTCGGGTGTTTACTCTTTAGCTGTTGGTAATGGTGTTTGTATTCATCACATGTTTGGCTTTAGCAAAGGCCGTAATGCAAATAGACTGAGAAATATTAGCAAAACCCTCTGTGTTCAAGGTGTTTGTTTACTTTTCCACTCGTGTGTCTTATGTAATACTCAACCTGTAATGTCTAAGTGCAAAATGGAAAAAAAAAAACTTGTCATCTGTCTGTTTCAGAGCCTGCTCGACAAATTCCTCATTCCCAACGCATCTCAAGCGGAGAGCAAGGTGTTCTACCTCAAAATGAAAGGAGACTACTTTAGATACCTGTCAGAGGTGGCCTCTGGGGACTCAAAGAAGAGTAAGTAGTCTGAACGAACCTCTGATATATTTAAATGGGAAAGATTGTTTACCTTTTCACACAGCACGTGATAACTGGTCATTTGTGTTGTGAAGATACGGTGGAGAACTCTCAGATGGCCTACCAGGATGCCTTCGACATCAGCAAGAAGGAAATGCAGCCAACACACCCCATCCGGCTGGGCCTAGCCCTCAACTTCTCCGTCTTCTACTACGAAATCCTCAACTCGCCCGAGCAGGCCTGCTCTTTGGCTAAGCAGGTTGGTCTTTAACACTTTATTTACTCATGTACGATGGCTGAATTTGCATTTTTGCCGTTTTTATTGAAATGCAGATTATCAGCTGATTTAATTCACAGTTGAAGAATTGGGGGCTAAAATATGGAACCAATGACTCCATCAGCACTGGGTTTCCTCTTTTATGATCCATTTCGGGCCTTTACTCTCAGTCAGCCATTTACACAGTATTCCCCTTCTTTCTCCTGAGTTGCTTTTGAAGTATGCTTTGGGTCATTGTCCACCCATTGTGTATTGCTAAGCACACAACAGTCAAACTTTGCTGCATTGGGCTGAATCTGAGCAGAAGGTCTAGCGTCCAAGTGTGCGATCGTTCAGAATGTGGATTCTTCTCTTTCCGCCTGTGGTACAGGTTATCTCTGCTTCTCTCGTCTGCACTCTTCCAGAACTTGCCTGGCTTTTTTAGGTTTGCTTGGGTCGGACTGACACAATTTAATCAAACGCTGAGCATGAGGCTCCATGCAGACGCCCACAGCAGACTTCAAGTGAACTTTAAATAACAAAAACAACCACTCGTCCACGATATCTGCGGCTGGGTGTGTGCTTCCTGTACTCTACAGGGCAATGGTCTACAAACCTCTGTATTTTCTCCTTTGTGGTCTTTTCCTTATTTTTTTGACTGGGATAATGAAATGTCTACCTTCTGGAGAGTTTTCTATAGTTGGCTTTTTGGTATGAAAGGTGTTTTTTGCTATTGAAATGATTGAAACGATCCTGTGATCATCCACCATGGTTGTGATCAGCTTCTTTACATTTGTGTCCCAGCTATCTTTCAGTGGATTTGTTTATTTTGACAGCTGCTTTCAGCACGTTGTTGGTTCATAGCAACAGCTTCCAAATATCACAATTGGCAACTGCAGATGTTTTACTTGCTTAATGGATCAAAGAAGCATCAGAGAAATGGCTCACACCTGTCCATGAAACACCGTTGAGTCAAGTTCAATTTGGTCCAGTGAGATTTATTGGAGCTAATATTAAAGAGCTGTCCTCAATTTGGATATGCTATATCTTTCATATAGCTGTAACTCATACATGTTTTTTTTTTTTTGTTTGTTTTTTAAGCTTGTCTCAGTGAAAACAAGTTTTCAGAAGGAAATTAACCAGTGAACTTCTCCCTGCAGGCTTTCGATGAGGCAATCGCCGAGCTCGACACCTTGAACGAGGACTCGTACAAAGACAGCACGCTGATCATGCAGCTACTAAGGGACAACCTCACTGTGAGTATACCTGTGAACAGCTGTCGTTACTGAAACTCGATGAGTTTCAGGATTAGAATTAGAAATAATTAAAGGTCTTTTAGAGGAGAGTGGCACAACTTGTAATTGTTGAGTGTAAAACATAAATGCGATGTGATTCACAGACACTGTTATATCGGGTTTCTTGTTGGGTATGGTTGGGACAAAACTCTGCTAAAGCTCAAGAATGCAAATCAGAGTTCACATCAGTGTTTCAACTCCAGCTGCCATTAAATCCTGTTTCACATTTTTTTTTATGTGTCGGCCAACAACCGAGCACACAGCACCGATATGCAGCTTGCAGCCACTTGCCAAGGTTTTGCTCTACTCTCTTTTCTTCTGCCAGGATCCGATGGCGAAGAACAACAGTGTCGATGACTGATTAATCATATTACCATGATCACAGACTCACAGGCTGCATTAATTTAATGCTACCTGCCAGCAGGATACTGATGATTAGAAGAATATGTTGAGTGGAATTGTTTTTTTCAAAGTCAACTTTATTTGTCAAATCTGCCACATGTACAGGACATACAGAGAATAGAAATTTCGTTACTCTCAAACCCTAGATTTTCATTCATATGCAGCAACGTTTACACATTGCTGACTGTTGCACATCAGCCAGCAAATTTAAGTCTTTAAGCTCGGCCGTATAGAATCCACAAATAAAAATGCTGAAGTATATTTGTGTGCACAATACACATACTACAGCATTGCTTGTTCTCTTTTAAACTTATAAGAGTCACGCTTGCCAGAGATGCACCAATCAAGTGTTTGTAGTTCCGATCTGATACGCTGGCTGGATCGCCTGCTACAGCCTCTTCCTCACAGTTAGGAAAACGGATAATTAACACTGGTATTGATTGTACCTCTTCTT
This sequence comes from Haplochromis burtoni, assembly GCF_018398535.1. NCBI lineage: Eukaryota > Metazoa > Chordata > Actinopteri > Cichliformes > Cichlidae > Haplochromis > Haplochromis burtoni. The sequence goes on from NW_024582600.1 coordinate 598,236, forward strand.
ATTTTTAACACGGAACCAGGCTCCCCTTGAACAAGTAAATTTATTAAGTTTTTGTTCTGTTTGTTTGGTTTTTTTTTTTTTAAATTGAGCAAATGAATAAATGAGACCATGCAACAGGATAAATAGAGGAGCATAGAGCTGGTTGGATGGATTGGCTCTCTATCACAGATATCCGGTCCAGTTTTTGTGTTTGTATCTGATCAGTGCATCGCTAATCCGGCATTTCTGCCCACTCTGTGTATTAAGTGATATACCAATCAGCCACAACATTAAAACTACCTGCTACCTATTGTTTAGGGCTGCTTCGTGCCACTAAAACAACTCTGAACCATTGGAACATGAACATGAGGTTGTCCTGCGGTATCTGAGAGGTTGGCAGCTTATCCTCTGGGTCCTGTGGGTCGGGCGGTGGGGTCTCCGTAGATCCGGGTTTGTTCTAGTTCATCCTGAAGATGCTTAGTGGAACTGGACTCCGTCTCTTTGTCGTGTTCCTCGGGCAGTTTTTGCTGCTTCTTCTCCTTCTCCTTCTCCTCCTCTTGTCGGAGTACCCTTTCCATGAGAGGTGTGCTTGGTCTGCAGTAATATTTAGGTGGGTAAGTGCCTATCAGCGTCATTCTGAGATGAATGCCAGGACCCAAGGTTTTCCCAGAACAAGGATTAGTGGGAAATGAGACTTTGTGGCTTTAATATTGTGGCTGGTTAGTGTACAACCAAATTTTTATTGCAAAGGATTATTTTTAGGATTCAATAGTTGCAGAAATATCCAAAAATAATTGTAAATCTGCAATTGAAGGAAATGGGTTAAAAATAAAAGAAATAAACGATAAGGATGAGATCAAAATATATATGAAAACAAAATCAAATGGTGTCATGTATGTTGATCTGAGCTGTTATTTATTTTATTTTATTTTTTCTTCAATACTGGGCCTTGGTTCAGACCACAGCTGTTGAACTCCAGGCCTCGAGGGTTGGTGTCCTGCAGGTTTTAGATGTGTCCTTGATCCAACACAGCTGATTCAAAAAGCTAAATGACCTCCTCAACATGTCTTGAAGTTCTCCAGAAGCCTGTTAATGAAATAATCATTTGATTCAGGTGTGTTGACCCAGGGTGAGATCTAAAACCTGCAGGACACCAGCCCTCAAGGCCTGGAGGTCGACACCCCTGGTTCAGACCTTCAGTTCATTTTCTGTCTAAAACAAGCTGCTTTAGCTCCTCTCTTTAAGTTAAAGTTTTTCCAATTGTCTGCCCCATGCAAACAGAAGGTGAGCTTCTGTGTTACTAACCAGAGATGTGTGCCTCAGAGCAGTGTTTCCCAACCTTTTGAAGCCACGGCACATATTTGACATTACAAAAATCACACGGTACACCACCAAACAAAGATGTCACAGAAAGCATATTCATAATTTTCCCCGTGTACCAGGTATAGTGGACTTGGCTTGACATGTCCCCAGTATCCTTTTTTTTTTTTTTTTTTTTTTTTTGTGGACCACTACTCGGGCTATGGCCTTCATCTGGGCTAAATTTCCTCCAGGACCTGGGTACTTTCTCTTTTGAAATATTTATCTGTTGCTGTTAAGCGCTGCGTTCACAGTATGACTATTATGTCATTTGTTCTCCGTCGTCTTGTTTTGCTGGCAGTTGGCAACCCACTTAGAGCAGATCGTTGTACTGCCCTCTAGAGGAAGAATGTAATTGTTCTGCCCGTTACTCACGCTGATTGTTTAGAGTACTAATCAGGTGGAACCAAATAATCTTCCACAGCACACCTCATCATTTTTAAGTGGTTGGGAAACACTGCCTCAGATGATCCGATAACGGGTATCCACTCTCTTCGACATCAGTACAGATCTCCAAGAGAACCACTCTGAGTGTTTATAGCAGCCTGGCGCGTTTCAAATAACGAGGTTATTTGAAACGCGCCAGGCTGCTATAAACACTCAGAGTGGTTCTGGCCATGTTTAATTAGAAGATTCACCATTTATATTTATCACAAAGGGAAAACCACCTCAAAGGTCACCCTTTAAGTTTGGGAGTGGCTCTTTCATTATCAATTGGTCATCAACTCGTTGCAGCTGGTGTTAGTGCATTTTTAAGCACCTCAAGTGTACTTGAATGAGCCCTAATACTGTGGTTCTCTCAAGAAGCTACAATTAAGTGTAATAATAGAACAATTCTTGGCAGCCACAAAACTCAGAAGTAAATGTTTTTGCCTTCAGTAAAGAATGCTGTTCTTTATGACTCTGTTTTTGCCCTTGAACTGTTATTATCATGAGGGGAGCTTGACACAGGGATTTCTAAAACCGTAATAATGACAAAAAGATTGCACTGAATAGATTCCTGCTCCTGAGCTGCACCAAATCAGGACTTGTACGTTTCCCCCTTGCAGATCTGTGTATTTATATGTAGCAGCTATTCTGCTGCAGTATATTCACTCCTGGTTGTTGAAAAGCTTTCTGGGAAGTGGAGTTGGAGTGAACTGGACTGGAGGAGAAATGGTGAAAATAAAAGCAGATGAAGATGGACTACCAAAAATATCTCGACAGCATCCCGAAACACTTGTTAGAGATGCTCATGCTGAGTGTTTGAAGATGCTCAAACCTTCCTTTGTGCCTCGCAGTCTGGAAGACGACACTGAAAGATGTCTCTCTCTCTCTCTCTCTCTCTCTTTCTCTCTCTGCAGCTGTGGACATCGGAAAACCAGGGAGATGAGGGTGAGGCCGGCGATGGAGAGAACTAGAGCGCACTTCACTGTTAACCCATCCCCACACTCTTCTTCCTCTTCCTCCTCCTCCTTTTATCTCTCTTCCTCTTTCTTCTCTACTTCCTCCTCTTCGTACGCATAAACGACCTGTTCATTCCCTCGTCCCACTTTTTCAGTCCCAGCCTCCCGACTTCCCTTCTGTATAACCAACAGCATGAATAGTACCTGCCCTTCAGACAAATATTAAAAACAGATATGAGAGGAGGACCCCCCCCAGAAAACTACTCTTTCACCCCCACCATTTAATCCATCCCTGTCACCCTCCCTCGATCACGGCACTCCAATGCAGGCCAGCAACTAAAAACCACTGGCCAGTCTAGTCTTATAGCACGCGGGGAGGGTTTTTATCCAGAACCACCAAATAAATTAACGTCTCCTAGAGCCCACATTCGCCTCTTATCTTTCTTTCTTCATTCCACTCTTCCCCTCACTTCCTCCTTCCTAACATCTCAGTCCCTTCCCTCCTGACCCCCACTCCTCTCTAGCGAGTTAATGCATTTATATAGTTGTCCATTCCTTCTGTTTTGGCTTTTCTTAGTGTACTGGCAAAAAATGGCTGGTTTTATTCCACTTTAAACAAAAACAAACAAACAAAGGTTATTAAACTGTCCATTTATTTTCAACAAACACTGTGATTGCTTAGTTTTTCCTCCACCTTGCCACCAAGAGCCCTTGTTTGATGGCAAAATCGATATTGAGCTGGGATTGGGGGGGGGACGGGAGTGGCGGGTTGGGGGGAGGGAGTGGGAGTGGGTTGTGTGTGTGTTTCGGGCAGCAGTGCAATTCTGCTGAGGTTTATACAGAAGGGTCCTCCTTACAAGGCTGTATTGTGACACTGACGAGTCTAAAGAGGGGGGAAAAAACCCAAATCAAAAGCGCCTCACCTGCCGCGTAATCAAACACTCACCTGCTTTTGTTTCTCTATTTAACAATCCCTGCACTGGGCTTCAAAGAAAAATGATTTGGATAATGATTAAAAGCACATACATTCCACCTTCACGTTTGACTCAATTTAGGATATTTTCCACCGCAAAATGGGACGACCCCAACCCACCCTCCACCTGCTCCTGAAATCCACCTCCTGTCGGGTGCTGTTGAACATCGAGTACTACTGTCCCCCCCTCGGTTATAAACATGTTCATTTATCTTTGCAAATGCTTGTTTTTTTTTCTTTGTCTTTTTAATTACTTTTGTGTGTTTGTATAACAAATCAAACTAATCTTTGTGGTTTTTGGAGACTGTAAAATTGTAAAACATTTTTAGAGCTTAACTGTAAATCTGTCTTTTGGAAAACAGAACGGTTTTGTGGATCTTGTTCGTTGAACACATGCTTGCAGAGAACTTTTGAAGCCGTTGCAGTCAGCTGCTCTTTCACGCTTGGGCTTTTTTTTTTTCTCCTCTCCTTTCACCCAGTCACTTTTTTATTTAGTTTTTTCGATACTTATCCCCTCACACCATCCCCGTCCCAGACCCCTCGCTTCCCTCTGCGCCCTCCTCACTGCTTGCACGGGCAAGTTCAGACAAGTTCTAAGTTTCCACTTGCTGCTGAATAGTGTGATCAACCAGCAAGAATGCACGCTTTCATTTATCGCAGTACAAATCTGCTGCCGCAGAAATTGTGCACTCTGTGGACCGACACTTAAACTCACTGCTTCCTCATTTCTTACCTGATCGTTCCAGGTGAGCTGCAGAGGAAAAAAATATCAGTAAGATGGACCTAAAAATACAAATCGGACTTGATTGTGAAATTCTGCTAACAACATGCAAAAATATTTGGCCTTTTTAAGGTCGAAACTAAAATGAGACTTATTAGAGATGTAAACAAAGGAAGCATTGTTTTTAAATGTCACCTGTGGTGCAGTTAGAGTCCACAACAGGTGCACGTGTGGGAGGGAGAACACGTAGTTCGGACCAGTTTTGCTAAGCATGCGTATATATGCCGAGGCAATCTAAAGATCTGTCCATTGCATCAAAAGGAGGCAACGCTCAATCAGCAACTTACGGTACATTTTCTAGCTCATTTTCCAATCTCACTCCTGGTTTTCTTTTCTGGCAAACGTTTCCTCCCAGTTTTTGCAGTCCAATATCAATATACTGTTCGCGCTCTGAAGCAAGGCAAACCCCCACAATTGACCCCCGTTTTTAGACTGAGATGTGATGAAATATAGGCGGACGTCAGCTAACCCAGAAATCCTGTTTTGTTTTGTTGGTAGCGCCGCCCCGCCCCCCCCCCCCCGCCCCCCCGCTCAGTGTCACAATAACCTTGTCATCAACCATCTCGACATTCCACTCTGTAGGTGTAGAGAAGTCATACGTCTCAATGTTTTTGTTTTACTTTACTTTGCTGGGGACACATGTTTTCATGCACTGATGTTTAAAAAGGTTGGAAAAGCAGGAAAAAAAAACCCAGTTCCTCCCTCCTGCCGCTCTTTTTCTCGTTAGCTGAACAAAAAGGCAGTTATTCTACGCTTTTTAAGGAAAAAAATGATCCCATGCAGTAGTGAATGTGGCACCGAGCCTGTCTGTATATCTGGTATCTGAAATCATTTTGTTTTTACTGACCAGTATTCTGCTTAAAATAAAAAAAAAAGGAAAAAAAAAAATAACCCAAAAAATAACAACAACAAAAAAAGTTTGCTTCTGTGACGGTTTTATTGCTTAGCAGCGCACGTGGTTGTGAAAATTTAGAGTTAGCTTCAGGACACCTATAAAAATGAGAAAATGACAAAAAAAGAAGAAAAAAAAAAAAAAAACACCCTTCGATACCCCCCCACCCCACACCCCTCCCTGGTTATTGACGTAATAATAGATTTGTGTATGTCTTTTAAAAAAAAAAAAATTCCAACTCTAGTTTCACCTTACATGTTATAAACAGGACAAAATGTAAAAGACGATTTAAAGTGAAATAAAGGTTTTATCAGTTCGAATCGGCCCTCTTCTGTTTATTATCACCAATGGCCACATGGTTTTTGTTTGTTTTGGGGTTTTTTTTGTTTGTGGAGTTTTCTGATTAAAGATGAACGCCGTCCAAGATGTCACATCTGGGAGTTGGTGACAGCCAAAGTCAGAAACGAGCTTTAAAGCACAGTTGAGGCAAAAATGCAAATATTCAGCAGTACAGCAGGAGCTCGCTGTATTCTTCTGCTTTTAGAACGGTCGTTTGTAAAATAAGGAAGCATCAGATGTTTGCTGTCTTTATGAGGTCCGAGTAACTATAGTTGGAACTTCTGCCTCTGATGTTTTTCTCTTCCCTCTACCTTCAGCCATAAAGGTTTTTCTTTGGTGTGTTTAGATATCAACGGATTTGCATTTTATCAGAAGGAAACGTCAGCTCAACGTGGCTTTGATTAAATTGTGGACATTAAGCATCACACCTTTACAAACTCTTATCGAGTAAGAAATAAGTTTGAGTTATTGCCTCGATCTTCTTAAGGAAGTATCAAACTAATCCAGACCCAGAGACTCAATCCATGCATGGCTTGAAGGGAATTTTCATCAGCATCAGACATTTTATACTCAATTTATATTATTTCTCGTGTAGTGGTTCACTTCCTTTATAATTTTGCTTTGTATACATGCAGAACATAATATGACGTAACAAAACTCCACTTCTGTGCATCCCTTACAGTCATCTGAATGATTACCACAACCTGATGAAGCCACTGTGTTGAACTGGGCATTTTGAAGCCTCAGTGTTGGGATTTTGGAACCAGAAGTCGCCATGTTTAGTTTATTTCAAGGCTATTTAGCAAGCTGCATCGTTACCCTTTGAAGGTAGAATGTGAAGACACAAGTCAGCTTTTTTGGCTAAAAAACAGACTCGTAAAACACTAGAATTTCACTCGGAGACTGAAGCACAAGGTGAGTCATAATTTTAGTCAGATAACCGATTAAAAATGCTCCAGAGGTCACCGACAGCTCACACGAATAGGTTACATTCGGTTCTATGAAAATGATGAAGGGGAGGCCTCGGATACTGATGACTTACAGCTGTCTGTGTCAGGACACTTGTAATGAAAAGTGACATCACTTTGAAATGTTTATAAATTTCACATCAGTCTCACTGTTTGAAATGTATTCTAAAACTTTTTGAATTGGAAAAGACTGCAAACGTAGCACCTCCACTTTATACACTGAAACAGCAATCTATCTGGAAAACTTTACTATTGTTATAGTTGCCATATAAGTGGGTTTGCAGTTATAGTAAAGAAATAAACAACCATCACTTTTAAAAAGGTTTGACTTGAGTGTGAAATTACATCAGTGGAAAAAGTTTAAATGTTTGAACCAATGGGAAGGGGGGGAGAGGGTTTGCTTCAGGCAGCTGGTTTCCAAGAAAAATGGAGAGCCAACAGAATCTAAAGGCACCTCTGCTACAAACAGCTATTTAAAGCCGGAGGAGTTTTACCTCCAGTATCCCCTGAAGTGAATATTACTGTGATGGAGGACCACGCTGGTCCCAAGTCACGTCAGTTTGAGGCATTTGCTTCAGCCCCAGTAATGCCCAGAGCCACTGCTCTAAGAGCTGATGCAATCTGCAACCGTTTCCAAGCCGTCTGAGGGGAAATAATCTACTCCTCCAGTGCTCACACAGCATCAAAGTACAAAACAATGCACCAAATATGAGAGTTACCTAAAATATCCTGTGAAAGACTGACAGGATGGCGATGGAGTGGTTAGAACTGGTTTGAACCCCTGCTGGGGCCTTTCTCTGTGGAGTTGCATGTGTGGTTTTCTTCCAGGTACTCAGATTTCATCCTGCAGTCCAAGGACATCTATGCTAGGCTAGGTTCACTGATGATCCTAAACGGATTCATCACAGATGTGAAGAAGATAAAGTGATATGTGAACTTGTGACTCTGAAATATCTGACTATATGAACATGACGCAGGTTCAGATACACTTGTATTTAATTTTAACATGTTTTTATATATGTTTTCTCAGGACTGACTATGGCAGCAGTGATCTTTTGAAATGCAGATTTAGCTAAAAATGTCAATATTAAGTGGAGGATGGATCATCGGGTGTGCAGCTCAGAGTCTGCACTACCTCTAAACACCCCCTGAATATATCGGGCTCTGGCTGCTCGAGTCGTTCGTATTTTTATCTGTTTGAGCTCGTTTTCGCTCTCCGAGTGTTGAATCCACTTTGATGTGCTGTCTTTCTGAATATTTTATTGTGCGCACACTCAGCGGGGAGAGATTGAGTGGTGTGAATGTAGATGATAGTTAACTGCTACTTGAGCATTGTACATCTATTAATTAAGGGCTATGCAGGATTTCTGGATCTTTCTTTGTGTACAGGAGATATTAGACCATTAGTTTTGTGCCCAGAACTATGTAATTTGGTAAAACTGTGCAAATATGCAGGAATTACTGAAGTTAGTTAGTCAAGCTGAGCATAATGAGACACATTAGGAGGTAAAGAGGTGTTAAAGGTTACGTCAGGCCTGATGAAGAACTGTTTTGTCTGTGAACCTTAATGTTTTTTATTGACTGCATTGCAAAATGCCAACCTGTTTTTGTTTTTTGTTTTTTATCTGTAGTTCACAGGAAACACTATTAGATTTGACAGATACTTTTCTTTTTCTTTTAGAAAACTAGTTGAGAGGAAAGACAAGCTGCTGTATTTCTTTGTAAGTGCTTTACAGTTAAGTGAAGTTGTTGGCTTCTCTCCTGCCTGACTGAACTGGACCGGATCTGGGGAAGGAGTCATGTCTGAGTGTGCTGCCAACAAAAACAGCACTTATCTCAATTTCTTGGTTGCACTTTCGATTTGAGGCTGACTTGTGTGTACAGATGAGGAGGAAAACCTCCAAACATAACAAATGGAATTTGATGTTTTCATTTGACTATAAAATATGCTAATCTTTATGTAAAAAAATAAATAAAAAAAACTATGCTGATGATTTCTGACAATATTTTTTAAGACTAATCTTAAAAGCAGAGCGAGTGTCTGTCTTCTGAATTCAAACTGGGAGCTGGTTCCACAAAAGAGGTGCCTTAAAGCTTTATGCGCCGTCTCCCATTTTGCGTCTGAAAGCTCTAGGAACCACATGTAAGCCACCAGTCTGAGAGTGAAGTGTTTGGTCAGGATAATATGGTACTATGAGGTCTTTAAGATAGGATGGGGCCTTATTATTCAAGATTTTGTAGGCAAGAAAGATTTTAAGTTTAATAATTCGTGTCATATTGAAAAAAGATTGCACAAAGCCATCCAGATTAAAAAAAAAACTTATTTCTTCTTGCTGTTTATGTTACATAGACACAAGCAAATCCATGTGTAGTTGTGGATGAGGATTGTATAAATCTTTTTTTTTTTTATTAAATGACATCAGAAACAGCAGTATGCGACATTACGTGATGGCAGAGCTTCAGTTCATCCTTTGTCTTTTTTTTTTTTTTTTTTTAATAAATAGGACAGGGGGAATGAATGAGAGAAAGAGGGGGAGAGAAAGAAAGAAAACCAAAGGGGAGAAGAGAGGTGAGAAGGGAAGAAAGAAAAAAAAAAAAAAAACAAAACTCCTGGGTCACCTGTATGGAGAAAAAACAACAAACAAAAAAAACAAACAGAGGAGACAGCAAACAACAAAGAGCAACATAATAGTAGAGAAAACAAAGCACCATCACAATAAACTAGCTAGTCATAGATATCAATAGTTACTAAATAATAAACGATATTGTGCAGCACGCAAGATAGACAGCGCACAGTGTGCTTTGAGGCAGCAGCCAAGAAAGCTTTAGTCCGCGTCTGTGAATACCCATGTGTACACCTGTGTGCATACCTGTGTGGATCAGCATGCTTGCATTCCAAAGGTTTCTCCATGTAATGATCTGCTAGGGAGTGTGGGGGGGCCACAGCCCCGTCCTCCAGGGTGTGAAGCGGGTATGGAGGAGATCAAAACTCCAGACATCCAGAGGCCCCCAGAACACAAGAGACCAAGGAAGACCAACAGAGGGGCAGCCTCTGGATTGTATAAATCAATGAGACGATCAAATCCTACAGTAAGTATGACGCTGTATGCAGCAGCTGGTCAGCTTAGCAAATTGGGGGAAACTGTAAACCTGTGTCACTTGTGTCATTTGTCTTTTTTAGAAGCAGCAACACCAACAGATATACAAAATAAGGTATCTTAGCACTTAAAGGGGTAAGCTAATAACTACCAAGCTAGTAGGGGTGTAGTTAGTTTGTCTTACTTTCATCTGATGCTCTGCAAAGTGATCAAGTGCTGTCATATTTTATTTTAAAGACTAAAAGAAGGTAGAGCATGCTCAATCTTTTTTTCCCCTCAAATTTATTTGCAGTTAAAACAGAAGCAAGTGACAAAACTAAAATAACAAACTGCAAAAACAACAGTGAGATAAAACAAAGGATCAAGCATAGATGTGCTTCAAAGTTTCCCTGAATGAATAACTTGATATACATGTGGAGGTGCTGTCACTGAAACAAAAAACATGATTTTAGCTTCAGCAGATGAAAGATGGACACAGGCACTTTAGTCAGGATGGAGATGCTAAGCTACAGCAAGTTAATAAGAAATTTTACTCTATCTACAATGAAATAGAAAGTTCACAGAATGAGGCAATACTTTGTACATAAGGACCCGTGTGAGGACACTACTACTTGGTTCACATACTGCATATGTCAAGAGAAGGGGAACAAGTCGACGTTCCGAAGCTAAAGTACCAAGCCAACCGCTCTCACTTGGGACAGAGAGAAATGAAATGAAGCAAAGTAGTAAGAATGTGGTGTCCAATAGGTGACAGTGATAATATATGCAGATAACCAGAGAAGGTCTCCGCTCTTAGTTATAATTTGAACCATAAACAGACTGCACAAGTCTTACAACCTGGAAATGAGTTGGTATGTTTTATTTCCACTTCACTTGCCTTGTTTGTTTTTTTAAATGTATTATCTTATTTATTCTTTTTTAGATGTTCAAAAAAGGTCTGTGGTTAACAGATTTTCATACTTTGTTCAGTAAAGCTTTTCTTGAGTCATCACCATCGAAGCCTTCATGGTTTCAAAAATCCAGTAAGACTCGTCCATCAAACAGCCCGTTCAACAAGTCTTTCATTGGCTTGTAAAAATGTGCAAGGAGGTGACGGCCATCTGAGAATTTCTACGCTCTCACATGCCCCATAACAGCCTAGTGGTGTGAGGTTAAAGTTAGAAGCAACCTTAGTGAGGTTTGTTTATAGCAAGCGAGTCAAACATGGGTCCAACACACCCACTACATGTCAGGTGACAGTTCGATCAATAATAACTACATTTTTTATCAATAAAACGTACTGCTGAGATACCAGCATGGATCAAAAGCAGTGAACTAAAATACTATCGTTAAAACTGATGGCTCATTAAAACAGTGGAACATTTACAGACTTCACATCTTTAGCAGGTCAGCTAATATAATTTATCAGTGGCTCTCGACCACTGCAGGTCAAATTGCGCCATATGTGGCCCTTTAACTACAATGAGTTGAACACCCTTGGTTTGTGTCCTAACATTAACATTTTACAGCTCGCAACTGCTTATTCTTAAAGCACAAACATATCATGAATTTTTAAAGATCATCATTCTGTACAAAACGTACAGGTATTACAAAATTTTACTCCCCACTGAGCCTACTTCCTGGGAAAGTCTGAATCACGTTTTGGCTGAAGGAACCGGGGCAGTACGAACTTCTGGGCTGGCCTACAAAAACAAAAAGGCAATTCTTTTGTTGACATCAAAATCTGCAGCATCACTACACCTTCCTACATCGGAGTAATTAAGAAGAAATGCCAAAGAAACGTTTTCCTTTATTCCAGGAAATTAAATCCAAAGCATACATACTGTAGTGATATGCTGCAAAAGGCTTGCTACTTGAACTCTCACACAAACAGCTCTGCAGGCATATGACTGTCTCACAAGTTAACTAGATCAGACTCTACTGAGGAAATCTATGCAAGCTATCCTATATGGCATGGACATTATAAATATCAAAGGACCTAGAAACAGAAACATGTACTCCAAACATGGGATAAATAAGTACACTACCTGAGAGTGAAAACATCTGAATTGGCTGTTACCTTGAAACTTAACGTCTATGATCACCAGTGTTTACAGAAGCTTTGTGATTTAACTCTAAAGTGGGCTTCTCAACAGCAACTGATTTCTAAGGAAAAACTCTTTCAGTTTCTGTCAAAACTTTTTGGATTCATCAAACTTTAAGATAATAGTTTATCCATGGTTACCTAAAAGACTTCAGCCTGCTAATATGAAGGCATTTTTTTGCCTTCCTCATGTCATTTATGGCCATGTAGTGGTACCATGACACTCAAGCTCCGATAGTAAGCACCAACCCTACCCACAGAGCCACCCTCTTTGCTATTCCTGTAGTCTCTCAGATTTCTATGTCATGTCTGATTCAACTTGGCTTATTTTTTGGAGAATTCAGCTGCATCTCAGATTTTGCATCAGCAAAGTAAACTTGTTGACTGACCTGTTTCACAGGGTTTGAATATGATCATAGTTTTTTGTCTTGGAAAAGTCCTTAGGTGCATACCCTTGAGGTAAATTTATTTGTCAAAACATACATTAACATCAAATTTAAGTTCTGGCACCCAGCAGGAGCTTCACGATAGCTGACTGCCTGCTCAAGTTTTACAAATGACGATGGTAAACGTTTATTCTCAGAACCAGGTTGAGGTGTGTGAGTAAAATAAATAACCATAAATACTGGATGATTGGAAACTGACAAGCTAAAAGTGGTAAAAGAAATATTTCCAAGGCTGCTTCATTCCTATTCCAACATCATTTCTAAGTATCCAGAGCTGATGTGGTTTTCTACAAGCACCTTGAGACCAACTTCATGTCTGTTCAAGTGAGAGTAAACACATCAAACAGGAATTCAGTGAAGGAGTTTTGGGAAACACGGGCCTGGTCTTGGACTCACAGACAGTAGAATCATGTCACTGTTCTGCTATTTTCCACCAACTGATTCTTATAAAAAAAGATGACTTTGGCTTCTTGCACTCAGAGCAGTGACACATCCTTACTGCTGCCTCTAGTCCCTGACCTGTCCTCATTTCTTCTTCTGCACTTCCTGCAGGAGCTTCAAGGCGGCCGAGTTCTTTGGTTCCACTTTCAGCAGAGTGTTCAGATCGTCCACGCAGGCTCTGACGTCCTGCAGGGGAGAAGGCAAAAAGTTTCAGAGATTAAAAATGAAACAATGCTGACAAGGTCAGAGAAACTGAAAGTAAAAACACCTCAGTAGAACAGAGTCAGTGACCAATATCTGCATAAAAACAATCAACACAGTTCAGAACAATGCAATTTAATCCACAGTTGACGTATGTGCTTTCTCACAAGGTAAACTTGAACATTTTTAAAAACAAACCAGCTTGGAACTAACAAGTAAATAATAATGTCTCTTGCCCGCTGCCTTATAGTTTGCATATATTTTGCTATTTAGTTTTAAATTTTCATTCATCTGAGAAAACAACTCAATCAGTTTACTTTGAGAAGATCCCCATGCCATTATTTTGATAGGACCTGAGCATCAACTGAACTTTCTGTTTCATGTTTCCCCGTGAACAGTCTGATTAGATTGCTGTTGTTGTGGCAGTCTCGACTGTCATCCTGTGATGGGTCAGGGTCTGATTCCACCACGTTGGACTGCATCAGGCAACAGTAGTCCTTGTTCTGTTCTGGACATCTATTTGGAAGTCTTGAGGCTCACAGACCAGATTCAGAGCAGAACAAGGACGACTGCCTTTGGGTTCAGTCAAAGACAGTAGAGGATGAGGAAGAAGTTGATAACTATCCCATTACTTTTTGTCACAAAGCATATGTGCTTTATTATTTATTTATATATTCACAAATTCAATCTATTTCTATGGGAAACACTAAACATGGGTAAACAAGTGACACTAATCACATAATGAAGGCTCTCTTGTGTTTAAATACACCTCTGTTTAGCTACCATTTAATATTAAAACGGGATTACAGTCACACTTATGACTGTAAGTGTGACTGTAATCCCACATGACAAAATAAATGTTCAAACTGATTTTTTTCTAAATTCCATCTCAAAGTAGATCAAGATACAAAACGTCACCCAGCAAAAAAACTAGTCATTTCCTTTAGTACTTTGTGACAATGAAAAAAAATGCCGTCCAAAATGATGAAAAAACGAGTTCCTCTCTGCAAAACCAGCTGAATGATTTAAAGCCCACAACTAAGGCAGGAACAGATGGTACTAGGTGGCTAGCATTGACTGAGCTTTAAAAAAAAAAAAAAGAGTGAACGAGTGACTAGTGCCCTAGTCTGGGTAACCGGTAGACAATGCCTTCTTGTTTCTTCTCTATCTGAAATAACTACTATTTTTATTCACGTCTTTAGGTGACCTGATCTTGAACCCAGCTGAGATAGTGTTAGCTATGATCAGTGATGTAGTATTGAGATTCACAATCACAGGAAAAGAAGAACATGAATAAAGAAAATACATGATAAATCTTTGCTTATTTTGCACCCCCGCCCCCTCTTTTTGTTTTCTTGCGCTGGCAGGTTATCTGTTACTCAAGGCAATGGAAGAGGAGACACCGATAATTGGATGTCTAGATAAAAATCACGTTAAACAATATGAGGTGGAAATGAAGGAGAATCGACTCTCTTCGTCTCTTTTTGACAACTCAAACCACCAAACACAGACTTGAGCTTTTCACTGCATGTAGCTGCGAGTGCCGAGCTTACTGTCTCCTCTGTGTGTTTTGACTACTAATGAGGAGAGACTGTCAGGGGAAACGCTGGTAATTATCAAGCCAGGAAATGCTTTTTATTTTGTCGCTTAGCTTGAAAACCTGCAGACACTTTTGAAACTAACGTCTGATTGCGCTGTGTGGGAATCAGAAGCTGGAGCGCGGTGATGAAGACTCGTGCTCTTACCTTGAGTTCCTTGTGAGCCTGAGCCCTCCTGTAGAGAGCCTTGACATTGTTGCTGTCAATCACCAGCGCCTCGTCACAGTCTCTGATGGCGTCTCTGTACTGCTTCACTGACAGGTAGCACAGCGCCCTAATCACACAACACACAGTAAACCACATTTAAAACATCTGGGCGCATCTTTATTTATTTGAAGGTCCAGTCAAACAATAATGTTGCCATGATGTATTAATTATTAATCTAAAATGCTTCACTACATGTATAACACTCTGTGATCAGAGCACTCCAAAATGGATGAATCTGAATTTGTATTTATTTTCAGGTTCTTCAAGATTATTCATTTTTTTGTCTAAGCTTTTATTTGACTGACACACCTAAAACTTTACCTTTAAATGCTTTCTAGCCTCTTCATTTGTTCATTTGTTACTGAAATATTTTTAAATGTGAACTCCATTTCAACGAACTCTTTAAATAATATCCAGCTAAAGTGTTTTTTTGTTTACTTTTTAATTTATATTTATCTTAGTCCAGGGCCATCATGTGATTCAGACTGATTCTTTACTATTCATTGTCAGAAATCCACATTAAGGATCCTCCAAAGAAAATATAACAAGCTAAGGGGCCGAATTCATGTCACAGTGCAGCAGAGAAATAGAGTCCCGGCATTTCTTTAATATTTTTTTTTTGTGTTTGTTATTGTTTTCTAGTGCTACTGTGTTATGTTTACTCATGTCAAAAAGTCAGGAAAGACTTAAGTGTAAAGTAATATCTGTGTACTAAGCTAATGATTTTAGCATTTTTGTCCAGTCACGCAGAAAAACATGACTCATCTACTGTGCAACAGCAGTTAGTCCATATAAGCTACAGCTTGCAAATTTCCATCAGCCACTAAAAAACAGGCTTAATAGGCAATGGGCATTACACAGAAACTGCCCAACATAGTACAAATGCCTCCTGATTAAATAAAGCAACTGAATATTAAAGCAGAGAAAAGTTATCAAAACAAAAATCTTAAAATGTATATTATGAATACCATGTCATCTTTAAAGTTTTCATAGGTATGCAAATCCCTTTAACACAGTTTCAACGATATTAAAATCATCCACCTATATGAACATATTACTATTCTTATATAGTCAGGTTTTTTATAACTGCCAAAGCTATATTTAGCTAAATCTGTAGGAGTCTTTATTTTATAAACAAACAAAAACAGGACCAAATAATATATGATGGTTGATATATTCGTTGGAGCAATATTAAATACAACACTGCAGAGACACAGATGCTGATGATCAAGGCTCACCGGTTGGTGTAGGTGGTGACTTCTGTAGGGTTGTGTTTGAGGCTCTGGCTGTACTTCTCTATGGCCTTCTTGTGCTCTCCTTTCTTCACCAGGGCATTGCCTTCTTCTTTTAAGGCCTGAGCTTTCTTTATCTCTTTATCACTGGGAGCTGAGGAGAAGGTAAGGAAAAGGTGGGGGGCATAAAAAAGAGAGTTTGAATATGATAATGCTGCTCCGTCTCTAAGTAACTTTTAAAAAAATCCAATGAATGGTTATGTTTTCATGAAGCTGGTCAACTCTTTGACACTAACAAGGAACTCAGTCAATTCAAATCAATAACATAATTTTAAATAACATAATTTTTCATAAATCTATGTACCAGGTTTTTTTGTTTGCGTTGTGCCATTCTGCTGAGGTGTTGGGCTTTGTTGGGTGACATTGCCTGCAGACTTTTGGGCAAGTTTTTCCTTCACAGACAGAGGAACTGTGGGAATGGGAGGAAGCTTTTCTCTCCATGACGGACCGTCTGTCTCTGTGAGTGCCTTTGTCATCCTGAGAAACAGTACAACAGTGACAAGAATGTGAACAGAGAAGAAGCTGAAAAACAAACTTTTTGTGCTTCTGCCCACAAGTTCAGGTTCTGTTCTTGAACTGTGGAACCAAGGAGTCAACACTTTTACTTCAATTAATGGAGCTGGCCAATTAGAGATACTGTGAAGACACTTCTGCTAATGTATTTACAAATACTCATGTGTAGGTCTAATGTCAGGTCTGTGTATTTTCATTATGGTTTCATAATCTCTTTCTTGGGGACGGGGGATTACAGAACAGTGTTTAAAACCTACAACAGACCAAGAAGATGCATAAACCATCTGTTTTTTTAAACCTCCTAAAACAGATATTTCTGTACTGATATTTCTGCAAAACTGTAAATTGTAAAGTGTAAACTGGTTAGATTTGTTTATTTCGATCTGGAAAATCAAACTCGGAAACAACTGTGCTTGGTCTACTTGGCAGTAATATGCCATACAAACACAATATGTTGATATTGTTCACAGTGCAATTGGAAAGGCTCGTATTAAGGTACTGCAGCTATAGAAACTCAGAGATGGTGAATATTATATTGTAAGCTAAAATATAACCATCACTCAGCTAGCTAACAGACAACATACCTGTTGGTGCCATCGTGAGCTGCTGCTATGTTGCAGTCAATCTGTAGAGCAGTTTTGTAGTCTACGTAAGCTTGCCTATAACGCTCCAGAGCTTCGGAGGCAGCAGCACGACGAAGCAGAGACTTCACATTGAACTGGGATAACTCCAGAGACCTGAAAGAAAACATGTTAAAATCATAATTTAGATAATGTTTTGATAATGAACAGGCTGAAAATGGACATATCGTCATTAAAAATTTAACAATAAGTTTAATGGACAAAACTACAGAAGTCAATATACAGAACAGAACAAAACATTCCTTTTATTTCATGTACTTGAGCATCTCCCTTATGTTACATTACCAAAGGTTGGATGTTCTCACACAATCAAACACCCCAAATAAGAAAATAAGGGTGTAAGATTTGAGGAAAGAAAGATGCATGAAATCCAAATTGCAACATCACACTCACATATTGCAGTCTTTCACACATTCCCCACAGTTGCCATCCTTCAGGTAGCTGGCTGCACGGTTTGAATACAAAATGGACAAATCCTCTGGATTCCTTTTACCTTAACAGGAACAAAACGATGTGTTTAAGAGCAGATCGTCAAACAACAAATAACCCTATTAATCTGAAGACATGTGCAACTGTTAGAAAGAAAACATTCATTAAATGACCAGAAAACACAAATCACACAACACAGCATTGTAGTGTTGTCAAGCACATTGTAAAATATTTTTAAGTCTTAAGTCTCTACTTATTGCAACATGGCATCAATTCTCAAAAACTGCTTTGCTGTTCCCTGATGCTACAATAGCCATGTTAGAAACTGCGACTAGCGAGGAAGAAGAGGGATTTGATACAATTTAATGTTGCACTCAATTCTTATAGCATTTTGCCTGTACTGTAATACTAAATACTAATTGCAGTACTAATTGCACTTATGTGTGCAGCTCTGCACACATAAGTGGAGGAAGCAGATAGAGAGACTACCTAGACTGAGTATATTCACTTGGGATGTCAGTGTACACACACTGATTTTCCCCAAAGAGGTTTTAGTCAGAGCCAATGGAAAGGAAGAAGAAAATAAAAGAGCACTGGTTTTACATTCATATGGGTTTCATCTTATTGTTTAAGACCTTTTTTACTAGCTATCTTCTGCTGCTCCCTTATTCACAAGGGGTCACCAGAGCAGGTGGCTTTGCATATTTGTTTTGGCAGAGTTTTATGCCAAAAGCCCTTCCTAATATAAACCCACAAGAAAACTGTCTCTTGCCAGTGCAATAGCGCAAACTCTGCAGTATTGCACTATGGAGCCACAGGTCAATTTTTTGTATGCCAGTTTAAAAAAGAAGAAGAAGAAAAATGTAGAGATGGGAATTAAGAACCAGTAATAGGTTCCCAATAATTCAATTCCTTGGAAGTGTTGGTCTGCTTGCCTATCGATCCTGCTTATCTGTGTGCTGGAGGAGGAAAATAGCGGTTCAGTCTACAGCATGTACTTATTTTTATTGCACAAAAGGATGAGAGTGCAAACTACATCCAGCACAGAAACAACTGCATTATGTTGCTAATACAACTTTGGCCCTTTGCAAGCATACTAACACTAAGCTAGCCAAGGACCCAGAGTGATGTTAAAGCTGAGTAAATACCAACCCCTGAACTCAAACCCTGAACTTCAACAGGTAAAAAACGGATGAGCAGTCAGGCTGCAGCCTCCGTTTCTACTTCTATTTTTATGGAGAAACACAAAAGTAATGTAATGTTTCTACAGTAGAATCATAATCACTGTGAAGTCTCCTTGTGCTAGTTTTCATCTTTGCTTTGTGTTCATAACTGAATACTAAGAGAAAGACTGTATGTGTGTCTGCATTAGGATTGGGGTTTTTGTTGAGGAACAGGAATGTGCCAGTAGGTTTATACTGTTAACTGGTAACTATGAGGTCATTTTACAGTAGTGAAATGTTAAAGTAATGAAGGTTATGAGAATCTTATAACAAATTACTTCCTCTTGGGAGTTGTGAAGTACTACATTACAAAGTACTGCATTTCTTTTAAGAAAAGTGTTCTGTGTAATATGTTTTTTGAGTAACAACCTCAATACTGATCAACAAAGAGGGGAAATACCTCCAGCATGCACACACATTTGACCACCACATGCAATTAATCTGCATGAATTTAATGTTTTTGGATATGCTGCTTAATGATGGTGGTGAGTCTCAAAGGAGCCAGTGAGAACCAAATGAGAAGACAACATGAACCTCTAATGGAATTGGAACCACTAAATTGATCAATTTCCATCCCTAGGAAAATGCAGATTTATATCAAATAAGGTCACAGGAACATAAAACGTACTTCACACTCATTTCTCAGTGTACGCACGCTCAGGTTATAATACTTACTGTTCTTCTCCAGCGCTTTGATTGCCTGGCTGTAGAGATTTGTGGCCTCGCCATATTGGCCTGTCTTGAAACATTCATTGCCAGCTTGTTTCAGCTCAGCCCAGGACTTGGACTTCTGTTTTGGTGGCATGTCTTCTTGCTGGCTCCTACCTAAAATGATACAGTAATGGTTGCTTTATATGTGGATTAAAACATCAGACAATTCAAATGTAACTGAAATGACTCATCAATAAAATAATGGATTTCTATTCATACAAAGGAATAATGTGGACCTCCCCACCTCTGTGTGGTGGCTGAATGAGGCACGTATTTCTACAACAATTTTGTAAAGAAAGAAATTGATATATTAGTTGTTGCACACAGCTTTGTTTATGTGTCAGTCAAGAGAATCTTGTATCTATATTTTTTGTCAAAGATGCTTCTTCATGTGAGAAAGACTGTGGCAGTGTATGTGTAGCTCTGCACACAGAAGAAGACAGGTCCGATGTTAGCGATGACTTGTTAAACTATTAGGATCTACCACTACTAACGTTTCTCAATGATACCCAGACAAGAGTCAACACCCTACAGGGTTTAACTTAATAATAAATTCTCATCACTACAGGTTAAGACAAAACAGCCATATACCATCATTGTTTAAAGATCAGCTTGTTTTTTTTATTTTGTTACTGTATTCATCAGTGTTGGCCTGAAACGGACAATTAATTTGAAAAATGTGTGAAATTATTTTGATAATTAGTTCATCATTTTTTAAGTAAAACTAGAGGGGAAAAAATACTCTTTTAGAGATTTTAGTTTCTCAAAGAGGATTTTCTCCATTCAAAACTAGACAATTGTCTTCGGCTTTTGTTTTGTGCTGTAGAGAAACTGAAACAAAATGTCACAACAAGCCATATACTGAAAGTAATCACTACTTATAAAGTATATATTTTATCATCATTTCAATATAAAAATTGTACCATAAGCACGCCACGAGACTGCCTGATTAACACTAAATCAGAAGAGTAATTTTAATTGCGAACACTATATAGTCACATTCAGATGCAGGCAATTTTAGATTGACTAACAAGAATATATATCAAATAGCTTTGTTTAGTGCACAGAGGCTTATTTTTGTTTGAGGCCACTGGCAGGGCTGTAAATTAAAGAATTTTCCAAATCTGGAATCAATAAAACATATCTCGTCTAATCTTAAACAAAATTTCAATTAGTTACACTGTACAACAATTAAACAATTAATTAAGTTGAAGTCATTTTTTTTCTTGCAGTGGTGCTTTATGTTCGCTTCCACATGCCTTTACTTTTTAACCAATTAATTAACACTGTGTCCTGATTATCACATTTACTCTAACAGAGACAGTGTCAGAGAATCATAAACCAATAAAAATACTTTCACTTTCAGCTTCTGTAGCCTTACTACAACAACAACAACAACAACAATAATAATAATATTAATAATACTGAGATTTGATGACAGCTAATAGTTTCCACTCACATATACCACAGGCTTAACTTAAATCAGTTAAACCTCAGGTTAAAAACCCCACACCAAATTAACAAACCTGCTCATCTAACTGTGTGCTAATCTGGTACCTAGCCGCTAACAGTTACACAGTCATATTCTGTTCATGACATTTTCTCCAAACCATTACTTAAATCCTACTTTCAAAAAGAGCCACAACTGAACCTTGTTTCCTCGAGATTTTGCTTAAAAGTCGTCTTACTCCCACTCTTTCTATGCGTTAACTCGCTAGCTAAGTAATGCTAACTCGTGTGGGTTTTGAATGGTGTTTTATGGCAGCTAACATAGCGTAGCATAGCTTTGCTACTATTAGCATGTCTTACCGGCTGCTCAGTCTGAGAGATCACAACGAGGAAGTTCCCCTCTTCACAAACTATCTGTTGCCCTTATGAACGTTGCTAATAATGGCATTACTCAGTGCATGTATGTTGTCCCGGTGGCTGAGACCCACACTCTGCCTGGGTAGAGAGTTTAGTACAGGGGGAGGTATATGGAACTTGCCGGCAGTCTCTAGTAACTTCTCAGTTTGCGATATCGGTTTCGCTTCGTTTTAACGCTGTGTTCAAGTACTGTGGTCAGTGTAGGACTTTCACCTGCATGGCGCGCCCTCTGGTGACCATCTGATCAAAGTGTGTTCAGAGACCAGAAACCACAAATGACTCACTGGTTGAGTTTTCAGCAGTAATCGCCACAATAATTTTAACTTTATAAGATAATACATGCAGATTTTTTATATATGCTTCAGCTTTTGATCGCGAAGCTATAATAAAGCGCAGCTCGTTTTACTTTCGTGGTGAAAAATCCTTTGCACTATCCTTTCTGTATCTTGAACGCCTCGTGAGATAGGGAGAAGCAGTTGTTCGGTTTCTATTTAGAGCAAGAGAGCAAATTGTGTTTCGACATAAATCTCGCGATGGTACATCGTGTCCTATTTAAATCTAAATGTATTTATTATTTTTATTTTTGTAATCTAGTTTGACGAGTACAATTTAAATGTACAAACATGAGTTCCTATTAGAGTTAGAAACCTTGTAAACGGAGTTGAGAAAATATATGCAAAAGAAGTACTTATAGTCTGAGACTCAGGCAAAATGTAAAAAATAATTTTAAAAAAATTGCTCAGTTTTGAATGTTTACAGTGTGCCCTTGATGTTTGGGCCGGTTGGGGTCTCTGTGTGCATGTTTTCTTGGTGCTCAGGATCTTGATCCTAATTCTAGCCAATATAGAAACCATCTAAAAGATTACATTAGTCTCAAGACAGCCTCTGCCACCACATTAGATCAATCCCTCTGGGCTCCTTTGATCGGCTCCATCACCTAGTGGGGGTGGGGGGTCGTGGTTTGGTCCCGCTTTCGCCATTGTGGTTGATGTGGAGGTTGGGACGGGTTTAGGGCGTCTGGAGAATCCCTAGGGACGTTATCCCTGGAGGGCTTAACCCAGGGGTTGTAGTCATAACCTGGTTAGTGGCTCTGGTTGCTCTTAGAGGGTGTTCTAAGAGCGATCATGGCTCAAGAGTTGTTGAGTTGTTGTACAAGTTCGCCTTGTAATTGGAAGGTTGCCGGTTCGAGCCCCAGCTTGGACAGTCTCGGTCGTTGTGTCCTTGGGCAAGACACTTCACCCGTTGCCTACTGGTGGTGGTCAGAGGGCCCGGTGGCGCCAGTGTCC